>NC_088883.1:16720846-17020846 GCF_032884065.1 Artemia franciscana | reverse complement strand
ATGATTTTCACTGCCGTATTCACTGCGGAGTTCATTTTGAAACTGGCTGGATTCCGTTTTAAGGTATTTAACTATTTCTAAGCTCAAAGTTAGAATCATTTCTCGCAGCAAATTCGTACTTAAAGTTGTCCTTACTTAATATATTAACTGTTCATACAAGCTATTTTTTAAATTCGGTCACTCAAACGACTGCTTAAAGCCTTAGACAATTCATTGGAAAGCATCTAGCTTGCTTCCTCAACCATTGCTGTTCATCTAGCTGTGTGTTACTCTAGCTGTGTATCTAGTTGCAACATGTAGTTGCAACATCTGAAGTCTGTTTGACTGTATTACAAATGAACTCTTCATTCAAATTAATTGCTAGTTTAATGAACTTTGTATTCTGAACATCAGTTTTTAAACTTATTTTTGCACCTTAGACTCCCAAAATCTCCAAAATGAATTCATCAGAGCTTATACTTAGGATGCTCAAATCGTGTCCATAGTCTAAATCTAGGACTGGTAGGACTCAATGCATTTATTAAGGCCATTCCCTCTATGTTTACTTATCCTCTATCAGGCAGTTACTGGAATACGCATGTCAGGTCCGGCATTCTCAACTTTCAAGTGAAATTAGTGACAAAATCGAGTCGGTCCAAAAGCGTTCGCTGAGAATCATTTACAAAAAAGGCACCTTAAAGCTGCACGAATTACCACCTTAGAAGAAAGGAGGGGAAAATTTTGCCTGCTTTTCGCTAAATGAGTCATTTCCAATCCCCGTAATGAGGACTTACTCCCTGATTTTCACAATCCCATTAGACTTCGACTCCCCCGGTCAGCCTCGTTAGCAATCCCAACTTACTCTCCGATCCATGCTGTTGTTGTTACAGAGAGGTTTCGTAAAAGTTTTATACCCTTTATTCTGGAACACCTTAATAATAACTCGTGATTATGTATTTGCCAAATTCCGCTTTTCCTCTATTGCCATTTTGATTTTTAATTTATTGTAATGTTTGGGTAATTTAATTGTCAAGTTTATTTATTTGCCCTTTATCTTTGATGATTTTGCCTTTTAATTTCTTTTTGATTTTAAGTGTTTGACTTAACGTACTGATTTGAATATTTTTTTTCTTAAATTTTACAGACATATAAAACGAATTCGGCTCTATAGAGCTTGTCATAATCTTTTCAAAATAGATATTATCTTATCTTGTAAGGCAGCTCGTCTAAAGTTGTCATTAATTGTATATCTTTAAATCGTTTTTATTAGCCTTTGGAAAATTGTTTTTCATTCTGAAAAGCAAATAAACTAAATGAGGTCTCAAAGCATTGCTGTGCGCAAGTTAAATTTTGGTTTAAGCAGTGTCGCAATTTTGTCAAAATCCTGGGGGGAGGCAAAGTTGGAGCCAATTTTCCCAAATTCAGTGAAAATGACGGTAGAAACCGAAAAAAGCCATTTGGCACCGTGAAGGTACTACATAGTACTATAAAAGTACTATAAAGAAACCTGATAAAGTACTATAAAGGTAAATATATACTAAAGAAAACTAATCCATTTTTGTTGATGCTAGAGTTATGCAGACTTATCTTAGTTTCAGTTTGGGGGGGGGGGCAAACCGAGGTCCGGGATGGGCAGTTGCCCCTCTTGTCCCATAGCAAATTATGCCCCTGGTTTTAAGAGGCAGGTTTGACAGGTTTTAAGGACAGTACCCATTCTGGCATTGGAGTAGCCCTAGATGTACTATTGCAAACAAAGTTTCTTTATGTCACAAAAAAATATTTAATTTTTCTCTTCTCTTTATGAATTTCTTTATGTTGCAAAGAACGAAAAAAATCTGGAATTAGAGGACCCGTTATTCCTTAGCACTCGTATTCAGGGTTAGTTCAAATGATGGACTAAGAGGTTAAAGATTAACTTTCACCTCTTCCTTCAGACTCTCTTTTATATCTATCTAAACGCTCACGGAGATTTAGAAGATTTAGATATAAAATCAAAGTTTTTGAAGCATCAGCCTCCCCCTCCTATCATAACAATCACCCATTGGCTGCTATTCATAATATCTAATGCACAACTATATTTATGAATAAAAAGAAATATATTGAACTTCAAGTGAATCAACTCAGGTAGATGAAGCTTTAAAATAAATGTCTATATTAACCGTTTATTTAGTATGGAGTTCTTAAATCTTTAGGAACGGATGCGCTACCTCGCCGCATTGTTGCCACTGAAATTGAAAACCTTAAAGTGTATTTTTCGATAATAACAAATCTATTTGACATTTTTGAATTTTCATTCGATAGCAACTTAGGTCTCTTTGCAGCAAAATTGTTTTGTGCCAGAAAATGGTAGAAAACACTACATCTTTTTTACTACTTATAAATGGTAAAGAAACTTCAAATGTTAGTTCGATTGAAGTTTCCCGATATTATAGGACTAATGGTTTGATATGATCACCCTTGAAAAGACAAAAACAGAAACAATAAACACGGTATCGTGATCTTCCTCCAAACGAAACCAAAGGCAAAATTTCATGTTTTGTTGATAGGGACTCAAGACCTCTGTAATTGAGATCACTTGCCCATTTGGGGGTCGTTTTCCTCAACTTTACGTTAAGGTAAGGTAACCTTACTTTAAGTTAAGGTAACCTTAACTTTAATGAATTTTGTATATTTATAATTATCATTAAAAGCTTATTTTAAATAGAGTTAACTCTATTAATTTAGACTTGTTCAAAAGTTTTTCGTCCAAAGTTTTATTCTATCAATTATACTTTTGCTTTCTTCAACTAAACTATTTTATTTAAATTTAAAACTTTTTGAATTCCTTAAAATAGCCTGGTAAAATCTCCTGAAAGTACCTTTTATTTAATCTGAGTTTTTATGGAGCCGAATGAAAGCAAATGATATATACAACGTGGTCAAACATATTTGAACGTGGTCAAACATATGATTTCTTTGCACTAAATATCTGTAGATTTATACAACATGCTAAGAATTTAGAATTAAGTGTTTTTTGTAATGTTCGTTTTTTTATGTCTGTTGATGGGAGCAGTTTTTGAACTTTCTTCCTTTTTTAGAACTACTTTAGTGATCCATGGAACGTCTTCGATTTCGTTATCGTCTTAGGAAGCCTAATTGACATAATCTATTCGGCATTAAATGTAAGTTGACTATTTTTGACTATTGCTATTGCTCTATCAGAGGTCTTCTTTACTATAATCCCAACTGCTCTCCCTTTAAGCCTCTTTTAATTAATCTGCTTTAACCCTCCTCTGATTTTTTTGAATGTTTCAAGCTTTTGATGCAACAACTTTGATTTGGAGCAGCAAATTTTTTTTTTGTTATATTGTTGTTTCATGGCTTCAAACAATGTCTTATTACTCACTTGACAAAAATGCAAATGTTTTGAAAAAAATCCTAGCATATTGAACAATGAAAGTGTACGCAATTAATATACTGTTAGAGGGTAATTTCAAGCTTCTACTGATTTTATTTTTTATTTTTCATGCAACAACTTTGATTTGAAGCAGCCATTTTTTTTTTGTTAGAGGGTAATTTCAAGCTTCTACTGATTTTTTTTTATTTTTCATGCAACAACTTTGATTTGGAGCAGCCAATTTTTTTTTTGTTATATTGTTGTTTCATGGCTGCAAACAATGTCTTATTACTCACTTGACAAAAATGCAAATGTTTTGAAAAAAATCCTAGCATATTGAACAATGAAAGTGTACGCAATTAATATACTGTTAGAGGGTAATTTCAAGCTTCTACTGAATTTTTTTTATTTTTCATGCAACAACTTTGATTTGAAGCAGCCAATTTTTTTTTGTTATATTGTTGTTTCATGGCTGCAAACAATGTCTTATTACTCACTTGACAAAAATGCAAATGTTTTGAAAAAAATCCTAGCATATTGGACAATGAAAGTGTACGCAATTAATATGCTGTTAGAGGGTAATTTCAAGCTTCTACTGAATTTTTTTTATTTTTCATGCAACAACTTTGATTTGAAGCAGCCAATTTTTTTTGTTATATTGTTGTTTCATGGCTGCAAACAATGTCTTATTACTCACTTGACAAAAATGCAAATGTTTTGAAAAAAATCCTAGCATATTGAACAATGAAAGTGTACGCAATTAATATACTGTTAGAGGGTAATTTCAAGCTTCTACTAATTTTTTTTTTGTTTTTCATGCAACAACTTTGATTTGAAGCAGCCAATTTTTTTTTGTTATATTGTTGTTTCATGGCTGCAAACAATGTCTTATTACTCACTTGACAAAAATGCAAATGTTTTGAAAAAATCCTAGCATATTGAACAATGAAAGCGTACGCAATTGATATACTGTCAGAGGGTAATTTCAAGCTTCTACTGAATTTTTTTTTATTTTTCATGCAACAACTTTGATTTGAAGCAGCCAATTTTTTTTGTTATATTGTTGTTTCATGGCTGCAAACAATGTCTTATTACTCACTTGACAAAAATGCAAATGTTTTGAAAAAAAATCCTAGCATATTGGACAATGAAAGTGTACGCAATTAAAATACTGTTACAGGGTAATTTCAAGCTTCTACTGAATTTTTTTATTTTTCATGCAACAACTTTGATTTGAAGCAGCCAATTTTTTTTGTTATATTGTTGTTTCATGGCTGCAAACAATGTCTTATTACTCACTTGACAAAAATGCAAATGTTTTGAAAAAAATCCTAGCATATTGGACAATGAAAGTGTACGCAATCAATATACTGTTAGAGGGTAATTTCAAGCTTCTACTGAATTTTTTTTATTTTTCATGCAACAAGTTTGATTTGAAGCAGCCAATTTTTTTGTTATATTGTTGTTTCCTGGCTGCAAATAATGTCTTATTACTCACTTGACAAAAATGCAAATGTTTTGAAAACAAGAGCTAAGAGCTCATATGGCACTTGTGACGAGGCGAGAAGAGCTAAGAGCCAAGAGATCATATGGTATGAGCTCTAACAAAATTCTATGAATCAATAGATTGATTTAAAAAGGAAAATAAGAGGCTTAATGCCGGTCAAGATTTAAAATAAGAGCTCTGAGTCACAAAGTCCTTCTAAATATCAAAATTCATTAAGATCCGATCACCCACTCGTAAGTTATAAATACCTAATTTTTTCTAATTTTTCCTCTCCCTTTTGCCCCCCAGATGGTCGAATCTGGGAAAACGACTTTATCAAGTCAAATTGTGCAGCTCCCTGACACGCCTACAAATTTTCATCGCCCTAGCACGTCCAGAAGCATCGAACTCGCCAAATCACTGAACCCCTCCCCCAACTCCCCCAAAAACAGCGAATCCAGTACGATTCTGTCAATCACATATCAAGGACATTTGTTTATTCTATCCACCAAGCTTCATCCCGATTCCTCCACTCCAAGTGTTTTTCCAAGATTTCCCCTCTCCAACTCCCTCCAATGTCAAAAGATCTGGTCGGGATTGGAAATAAGAGCTCGGAGACATGAATTCCTTCTAAAAATCAAATTTCATCACGATCCGATCATCTATTCGTAAGATATAAATACCCCTATTTTCATGTCTTCCAAGAATTCCGGTTTCCCCCTCCAACTCCCCCGAATGTCACAGGATCTGGTCGGAATTTGAAATTAGAACTTTAAAGCACAAGATCCTTCTAAATATCAAATTTCATTAAGATCCGGTCACCCTTTCGTAAGTTACAAATACCTCAATTTTCAAAATTACCCCCCCCCCCCCAATTCCACCAAAGAGAGCAGATCCGGTCCAGTTATGTCAGTCACGTATCTTAGACAGGTTTCTATTCTTCCCATCCAGTTTCATCCTGATCTCACCGCTTTAAGTATTTTCTAAGATTTCCGGTCCCCCCAACTGTCCCCCCCCAATGACGCTTGACCCGGTTGAGATTTAAAATAAGATATCTGAGTTACGAGGTCCTTCTAAATATGAAGTTTCATGAAGATCCGATCACTCCTTCGTAAGTCAAAAATACGTAATTTTTTCTTATTTTTCAGAATTACCCCCCCCCCCCCGCAATTGATCGGATCCGTTCCAAATATGTAAATCACGTATGCAAGACTTCTGCTTATTTTTCCAACCAAGTTTCATCCCAATCCCTCCAATCTAAGCGTTTTCCATCATTTTAGGTTTCCCCACCCCAAACTTCCCCCACTGTCACCAGATCCGGTCAGGATTTAAAATAAGAGCTTTGAGACACGATATCCTTCCAAATATCAAATTTCATGGAGATTCAATCACCCGTTCGTAAGTTAAAAATACCTCATTTTTTCTAATTTTTCAGAATTAACCCCCCCCCCCCCTCAACTACCCCAAAGAGAGCGGATCCGTTCTGGTTATGTCAATCATGTATCTAGGACTTGTGTTTATTTTTCCCACCAAGTTTCATCCCGATCCCTCCACTCTAAGTGTTTTCCAAGTTTTAGGTTTCCCCCCTCCCAACTCCCCCCCCAATGTCACCAGATCCGGTCGGGTTTAAAATAAGAGCTCTGAGCCACGATATCCTTCTAAATATCAAATTTCATTGAGATCCGATCACCCGTTCGTAAGTTGAAAATACCTCATTTTTTTAATTTTTCTGAAATACCCCCCCCCCCCCCACTACCCCAAATAGAGCGGATCCATTCCGTTTATGTCAATCATCTATCTAGGACTTGTGTTTATTTTCCCCACCATGTTTCATCCCGATTCCTCCACTCTTAGTGTTTTCCAAGTTTTAGGTTTCCCCCTCCCAACTCCCCGCCCCCGTCACCAGATCCGGTCGGGATTTAAAATAAGAGCTCTAAGACACGATATCCTTCTAAACATCAAATTTCATTGAGATCCGATCACCCGTTCGTAAGTTGAAAATACCTCATTTTTTTCTAATTTTTAGGAATTACTCCCCCCCCAACTACCCCAAAGAGAGCGAATCAGTTCCAATTATGTCAATCATGTATCTGGGACCTGCGCTTATTTTTTCCATCAAGTTTCATCCCGATCCCTCCGCTCTAAGTGTTTTCCAAGATTTTAGGCTTCCCCCACCTCCAACTCCCCCCAATGTCATCAGATCCGGTCGGGATTTAAAATAAGAGCTCTGAGACACAATATCATTCCAAACATCAAATTTTATTAAGATCCAATCTCCCGCTCATAAGTTAAAAATACTTCATTTTTTCAATTTTTTCCGAATTAACCGGCCCCCCACTCCCTCCCCCCAGATGGTCAAATCGGGAAAACGACTATTTCTAATTTAATCTGGTCCAGTCCCTGATATGCTTGCCAAATTTCATCGTCCTAGCTTACCTGGAAGTGCCTAAAGTAGCAAAGCCGGGACTTTAGGTTTTCCCCCTCCAACTCCCCCCAATGTCATCAGATCCGGTCGGGATTTAAAATAAGAGCTCTGAGACACAATATCATTCCAAACATCAACTTTCATTAAGATCAAATCGCCCGGTCATAAGTTAAAAATACTTCATTTTTTTCTATTTTTTGCGAATTAACTGGCCCCCCACTCCCCCCCAGATGGTCAAATCGGGAAATTTAATCTGGTCTGGTCCCTGGTACGCTTGCCAAATTTCATCGTCCTAGCTTACCTGGAAGTGCCTAAAGTCAGACAGACAGACAGACAGACCGACAGAATTGGCGATTGCTATATGTCACTTGGTTAATACCAAGTGCCATAAAAATCCTAACATATTGAACAATGAAAGTGTACACAATTAATATACTGTTAGAGGGTAATTTCAAGCTTCTACTGAATTTTTTTTATTTTTCATGCAACAACTTTGATTTGAAGCAGCCAATTTTTTTGTTATATTGTTGTTTCATGGCTGCAAACAATGTCTTATTACTCACTTGACAAAAATGCAAATGTTTTGAAAAAGATCCTAGCATATTGGACAATGAAAGTGTACGCAATTAATATACTGTTAGAGGGTAATTTCAAGCTTCTACTGAATTTTTTATTTTTTTTTTCATGCAACAACTTTGATTTGAAGCAGCCAATTTTTTTTTCGTGATATTGTTGTGTCGTGGTTCCAAACAATGTCTTGTCATTCACTTGACAAAAATGCAAATGCTTTGAAGAAAAATCCTAACACATTGAATAATTAAAATGTACGCATTTAATGTACTTTTAGAGGGGTAATTATTGATATCTGCTTCTCCTAATATCCTAAAAAGTGGCCGCTCTGCGGTGAACCAAGAACCAAAAATTATTTTTGAAGATAAGTTTGGCGGGAGACGTAAGGCTTAATCTATTGTTTGATTTTGCCCAAATACGATTGTTACAATCGGAAAATAAAATTTTGAATACATTTACCTCAAAGATTATCTAAATACAATTTCATGGACTCTCTACCAAATTGAAGTTGCCCTAAGACTTTTATTTTTAAGTAAAAATAAGAAGGTTGACAAGCCCGCTCCAGGCGAAAGTTTGACCCAATCCTAGTTAAGTTTGGAACCATAGTATAAAGTCCATATTGCCCCCAAAATAACATTGTAGACGGACCCAAATCTTAATTATAACGTAATACACATAATATACCGTAATGCTGGTTAGACTTTATTTTTTGTAATTTAACCCTATGTCTTATACTTTTGGTTTTTATAGGTTTTTTTATATTATTTCTTAATTTTATTAGGACAATTTCATCAACCTAAGTTCCAAAATAGCCTAGGTATTAAAATAAGGAAAATATAAAACCGAATATAAACCTTATCTGAGGTTGGCACTTTACCGCGGTATGGACTTCCCTGTGAGTAGGAAAGATTGGCGAAAAATTATCAATTCTGACAAGTTAAATGGTGATACAATGACAAGTAACTGCCCTGTACCTTCAGTTTGATATAAACATTATTCTTCGATTTTTTCGGTGATTAACTATTCAGTGCGTTCTGTTAATACTGGCTTTCTTACCTCCTCTTTGTACAATGCTTTCACAACGCCATAAATAGTGCCCATATCTTTTCCTTAATTTTCCATAATTGATGCTGCGAAAAGTTTAAAATCTGATTCAATAGATAAGGATGGTGTTTCTAAGATGCATATTCCGATTGACTGCACCCCCTTATATCTCATTTTCAGTTTCTTCAAGCGTACCTGAGAGTTTTCTGTCTGGCACTGTTTCGTCAATTTTAAAAAGGGGAAAGTCACCGACTGATTGTTCCTGTTATAGACCTATTACTGTTTCTTGTAATATTACTAAGGTTTTCGAGTATATCCTTCTACCTTTTTTGACTAATAATATTAAAGAGGGTGAGAACCACTTTGGTCTTTGGCATGGGGTGGGTTGTCAGCATGCGCATAAGATTCTGTCTTCTTAACTGACTTATAATTCTTCCAAGGGAAATGGTCTTTATATTTGCGCTTAGGATCTTTCGAAAGCGTTTGATAGTGTGGTCCATTCTCAGCTCCTTTTTTCTCTGTATAATTTTAGTGTCAATCTCTCTGTTATAATGCTTCTTAGGTTTCGGTATTCAAATTATTTTTTTCAATTAAGATCTGCACCAGACACTATCATAAAGGTACGAAGAGGAGTTAGGCTGGGTGGTGTTCTGTCCCCTATGCTTTTTAAGATTTGTATATCTAGTGTGCCGGCTAAGATTTCAGGTACATACCCTTCTGGTATGTTCCTTATCTTGCGTATGCTGACGACTTGCTTCTGATTAGCCGTTCTAAAAAGGGTCTTTCGTTAATGGTCTCTATAGTTTCTGATGCTTTCTCTGATATTGACCTTTCACTTAATATAGATAAATGTAAGTTTCTCACCTATAGCTTAACTACTGCTACTCTCCTTCACTGTAATAATTTCACTATCCCTCTTGTTGATTGTATTCTTTGGCTTGGTATCTCTATTATTAACAATCTTTCGAGCAGTCTTTCCTCAGCGTACTGTTTGCGATATAAATAAAAAGATCCAGATTGGCTATGCACAGATTGTTGCAAACAGAGGGAAGTATAACACGTTCGCTGGCCAAACTTTATTCTACTTTCTGTGATTGTTCTGTCCTTTATGCTTCAGGTCTTTCCACCTTATTACTAATGGTAATTTAAAAAGAATTCGGATAAATTATGTCAAATTTTGCAAATTTCTTCTATATCTTCCACCTTGGACAGAAATCAAGAGTCTTGTTAGAAAATTTTCAGTTCCTGATATAACTTTAAATTTGGAGATTCTTCACAGAAAACTCTCCAGTACAGCTTTTCTTTGTGTTTCTCTCTTTGTGTTTCTTTAAATTTATTCTTACTCCACCGTATATACTTTATGTGTCGTGTGGGTGAAAAATAAAATAAATAAATAATGTATAAGAATAATAGCACCATCAGCCAAAGAATAATAATGTAGGAATCGAGCTTTTTAACTTAAAATAACTCAATCAAAATAGGATTAGACTACATAAGTGAGTTTGATCATAGTGAAAGATATGGTTTTCAATAATACTTCTTTTGTAGCCTGATTCGAATATCATTTCAATCAACTTCTTTCGATTATTTCGAGTTATGAGATTAGTAAAACTCCTTGCTCGTGGAGAAGGAATCAAGACTCTCCTCTGGACGTTTATGAAGTCTTTTCAAGCACTCCCTTATGTTGCTCTTCTAATCGTGATGCTATTTTTCATTTATGCTGTTATTGGAATGCAGGTAAGCTTTTGAAATCAATATCATCGCCTCGAAAGGACAAATATTTATCTATACCGTAAAAGGGATCTTAACCGGAAACAAATTTTTTAATTAATGTTTTTCTAGAGAAAAAGGAGAGAGAAGCAAACAATTTTATCGAGACCCATTCTGCTACCGCTGATCCATCAGTCACAACTGATCTATGAATGTATACAATGTACACTCGGGTATGCAACCCTCATATCCATAGTATGAGTTTAAAATATGGCATTTCTATGAATTGAATTCATGGTCTGTTGTACACTATACAGAAAATCTGCCCCTGTGTATTATTTCTAACTTAAAACAGACTGAAATTACTATTAATGAAGGAATATAACATAAAATAAGCATACACTCCCCCCCGCGGAACTTTGAAATAGACTCGATCGTCATATGTGCTTTTCTAAAAACAAATTAAGTAAAAAAAAAAGTTTTTTGAACTGAAAGAAGGAGCAACATTAAAACTCAAAACGATCGGAAATTATTCTCTATATTAAGGGGTTACCCCCCACCTTAATAACTTGCTCTTCACTCAAGTTTTTAGCACTTTTAAAAAAGCTTCCTGTTACAATGAAACGGCCCTTATGTTTCGGGAGTCGCTCTTTAAATTGCTAAAGAGCAAGGCAATTGAGAAGCGGGGTAACCACTTCATATACGGAATCGTTTCTTTTTGTTTTGAGTTTTAATGTTGCTCCTTATATTCTGTTGAAAATTCAATTTCTAGTCGTTTTTCAAATAATGCAAATTAATCTAGCTCACCCTCCGTTAAATTCCCTTCCCTCTAGAGAAAATCCCTAGTGAAGAGTTCTTCCCGCGTAAAATACACAACCCCTATAAACTTACTTCCGGAAAATTCCATCCTCATTTACCTCCCCCCCCCGAAAAATTTTCTTGTAGAAGATTCAGCTTGAAAAGTTCTCCTTTGCATGCTTTCATTTGAAACAGAATAAGTTCCCATCGTTTTTCAGATCACTCCGGAAATTCTCTTTTCCTCGGAAACTGTTTCCCAGAAATTTAAACACGCCGAAAACTTCCCTGGAAAATTCCTTGGAAACATCTGAAATAAAAAAAAATAATCCAATGTGCACTTTTTGGGTGCCCTGTGGTAATAAAGAGCAATTAAATATAAATATTAGTTTATAAACGATTCCATAATTTACCCTCTATGATGTTCATGTGACTGGCCCAGTCTTTCCATTCCAAAAATGTCACCCAAATTGTGCTCTTAGTGTACCATGTGATACTTTATGGTGGCTTTGTCGATTCTACATATAAAAAAAACAATAATAGATATAAATTAACTGTTATGAGTCCTTAAACAGATCTCTATGATGTTCCAAGGCCTCAGTAGTGACGATTTTATCTTGTTGTTCAATGAGGGGGTTGTAATTTTCCTGTGTAAGGTTTCAACAATCACAATCTAGAGGGTATACTTTTTGATTTTCTAAGAAGTCATTTTCAAATCACATGCAATTGAACGACACGATGCATGGGGCTGTTGGAACAGTGCCTAGTCCACTGCTGAATTTATGATTGATTGATGCATCTGCACTGTTTATTTATGCATTCTATAATGTTTTTGAATTTAATGAAGTAACGTCTTTGCTAAATAGTAAATTTTCTTCGATATCACTTGAAGAATAATCTTTTCTTGAAGACTTTGGGCAAGATTCGACTATATTTACTTTTTAACCCCTTTATACATCCCCTCCCGTTAGTTGGAAGAGTGGTTGTACTTGTGGTCCAGCATCGTGAAAGAACGGATACTACATATTCTGTAAATTAGTAATTCAGAATAATAAGCGTGTCCGTTAGCGCAGCAATGTAAAATGGCCAAACTTTCGGTTCCTTAACCAGTTCCATGAAAACCAGCTTTGTCCAGCTCTCAGAATTCAGAGTTGAGATTTTTATTGGCCAATAAATACAGGTTGGGAATTTGATATTCTTGTCCCTCCCCCCGAAAGGCTCCATGGCCAGGGATACGAGAGGAATAAAATAATACAATATAGGTAACAACCAACAAGAACAATAGCCAAACAACATATAAGATTAAAAAGAGACCATGCCTGAAATCTGGGATTCAAAGCGATGAGAAGACAATTATACATCATGAAAAGAAAAAACAATCAGGGGACACCAACTCCACAGAGAAAAAAGAAAAAAAATAATAAAAACAAAATACTAGTCTGTTTCATTCTTAACTAAATGGTCCATAATAATCCTTTTAAAAGCCCCAAAAGAGTGACATTTTTGTAGTGAAGAAAATAGGGAATTCCAGACCTATTGACAAGCAATGAGGGGATTGAAATCTGACTATATAGTAGGGATAGGAGGAAGGCAGATATTTTGTGAAGAACGAAAGCTATATGGAACTGAATCAGAAATGTACGCGGGAGTTTCTTGAAGAGATTTTGGAAGATTGCCATGAAGCTGATGAAAGACAAAAGTAGCAAAAGGAAGAATATAAAGTGACTGTAGGCTTAAGAGTGGTTATGGTGAGGAATGGTATGTTTCCATAGCCAGACGCCGTACCCTATTATCCATGACAAAAAGTGACCGGAGTATCACAGTGCACGCATGCTCTGTAGAGTGATTCGTTCGGAAACCAAACTGGGAATCATGCAAAAATTCCTTTTTTTTTTATCCAGAAAACTAAGAAGCCTGGACAGCATAGCCTTCGCAAATATTTTTTGAAAACAGATAGGAGAGAAATTGGCCTATAATTAGCAGGATCACTCTGAGAACCACCTTTGTGCACCACTAACCTTTGTTTGATTGAGAGATTCAGGGAAAATTCTTATCTCGAAAGATAAATTGACAAGCTTAGCAAATGGTGAAATAACACCGACAGAATGGCACGGATAACCCTTGTAGGAATACTGGCAGGCCCTGATGATCCTTTAAGAGTATTCACGATACGAGTTACCTCAAACTCAGAAACAGAGTTCAAGACCATTGCCTATAAACATGAGGGTCCAAGATGGGCTCTGAAATCACAACGGGAAGTTCCAGATCTTGCACAGGAAGCAGTCGTCTTCTCTATATTGGCAAAATAAGAGGTAAGCTCTGCTTGAACATTTGTGTCTCCTTGGACAGTTTTACCATCAGACATCAGCGTTGTTGGAACCAAAGGTGGAGGGGGAGAGGGTTAAGAACTGAATTAATTATGCACCATGTCTTCCTAGCATCTTTTCCACACTCAGAAAATTTCCTATGAAAATACTGAGACTTGGCCTTCTGACACAAATAATTTGATGAGCTAAAGATAATGAAGCATCAGAGTTTCCATACATAATTTTTCCTTTTCTGCTTTGCGGAGACTGGGAGTAATCCATGGATTCAGCGGTGCTATCCTTTTTGAAGTATGAGTGCTGGACTCTGATGACAAGTGCTGGACTCTGATGACAAACTTATAGGATACTTTCTTTCACTAAATCATAAAAAATATCAAAAGTGCGGTTAAAATCTGATCCGATGTCTGATCATTCAGACGGGAATTAAACATACTAAAGAAAAAATATTGTCAATAAGAGATGCATGCATCTCAGTAACTCCGGCTGGTATACAAACTGAAGGTAGAGTTCCTGAAGAAAGCATCATCAGCAAAAAATCTATAGCTGAAGCAGAATTTTAACCGAGCAGGTTGAGGTTGAAATCCTTCTTAAAGATTGATTCACGGGGATGCTTTTGGACTGAATCTAAAATCTCTTCCAGAATTTTCATAAACAAAGGAACAGATCCACTAGGGGACCTGTAATAACCCACACCTAAATCCTTACACCCTGACTCAGTATAAAGAGATTTGAAAATTCCTGTCTTGATTCTGCTTAAATTACTTCGGACATTGTATGCAAGACGATTGGCAATATAAAGGGCAATTTATCTCCTTCCTGCTCAGCCTCTGCATCCTATATACAGGAATGTCAAAAAGCATATCCTCATTTGAATCCAGGATCCTTGTCGCAACCTTGATATGCTTTATAACGTTATTAAAAATATAATTTGCATCAATTTTGATTGTTTATAACTGGCTAATAAAATCAATGAAGGACAGAGCTTATTACTTTCTTTTTTGGCTCAGAATCAACTACAAGAGCAATAGGAAGTGGAACAAGAAGAAGCAAGTATTGAAAAGGAATTTGATTCCCATCTACGTCTTCTTATAGAAATACAATAACAGAAAGTGATGACAATTTAACAGTGATAGCAGTTTACCTTTGACTAAATTAATTAACAAACGTGGTCAAATTAATGGTCGAGCCTCAGGTTTAGCTTTAATTTTTGATGACCCCTTTCAACAAGAGACTTAATTTTCCCTTAGACTAAGCTCATATTTTAGGCCCATTTACTACCCCGACGTGGACTCGCTCTTGCCTCCCCCCCCTCCCCTCCCAATAAAATTCTAAAATTCTAATTCTAGATACGCCCTGACTATAGCATCAACTAAAACTTGCTTCTTTTTTTAATCTAGCGAGCATTGCAATGATTATCTGGATGTTTCCACTTTATTTTTATCTTTAACACTTCTCTAGAATTTACGAAGTTTAGGCTAATTGATTTTATTTGTCTTTCTATTTGTATTTTGAAGCTTTTGAATTTCCTTTTTCTCTTATTCTTTTGCAAAATCTATTTGTAACCAACTTTCTAGGTTTTTGGAAAAATAGCCTTGGACGAAGACACAGCCATTCATAGAAACAATAACTTCCAGACATTCCCCCAGGCCACTCTGGTCCTTTTTCGATCTGCCACAGGAGAAGCCTGGCAAGAAATAATGCTAGCCTGTTCTACGATGCAGACAGCTCACTGTGACGAAAAGTCTGACGACGCGGGTCACCCTGATGGCTGTGGAACAGACTTCGCTGTGCCTTACTTCATTTCCTTTTACATACTTTGCTCATTTTTGGTAAATATCGTTTTGTATTTCACATTTTGACCTTTCATTCTGATAGTGGCTAAATGTGATAGCAAGTTTTATTTAATATGCTGAAAAATGCTTGAATCTCTTAATGTATTTAGGATATCTGATATTTTTTGACAATTTTTCACCATCTTTCATAATTTGACAATGTTATATATTTTGCCTAACTCGAAACTCTTCAACTTCAGCAACCCCTCCCCCACCTTCAAAATAGTTTCATTCAAATAAACGTACTTAGTCGAATAAAAAAAAAGAAGATGTCTTCAATATTGCGTGAAAATGAGAACAGGGTCTGTTAAAGTAGGGTAGACAAGCAATTTGTAAAAAATACTCAAACCTCGAACAAAACTCCTATCAAAAACAGTTTTTCTTAAGATACTCAAACAATTCTAGGGATATATAAAAGATTCAATTCAAACTAGTGAAGTTGCTGACTTTCATTTAACTTCCTTCCTGACATAAAGAAGAA
The DNA here is from genome assembly GCF_032884065.1 of Artemia franciscana. Taxonomy (NCBI): domain Eukaryota; kingdom Metazoa; phylum Arthropoda; class Branchiopoda; order Anostraca; family Artemiidae; genus Artemia; species Artemia franciscana. Next base: position 17,004,821 of record NC_088883.1, on the reverse strand, counting down.
AAAGCAATATCGTATTGTGCTATGTAGTGACTACTGGAATTCACAGTTAAGCATTAGAAATAATATACCTCTTTATGCAACCCTTTTGTTTTAGGCTTCGCTGTTCTCCAATTAACTTAGCTATCATAAGCTGGAATGCTATATTTCCTCAAGATATACGTGTTTTCTCATGTACTACTGAAAAGCCTCTCCAACCTAGTATTGACCCTCAAACTAGCTGTCTAATACAATGACAACAATATACTGTGGTGAATCTAATAACCAACAAATTTTAAATTTAATTCTCTTTTCTAGATTATCAATCTATTTGTAGCTGTTATTATGGATAATTTTGACTACTTGACCCGTGATTGGTCAATTCTTGGTGCCCACCATCTTGACGAATTTGTCCGTTTATGGAGTGAATATGACCCGGATGCAAAGGGTCGTATCAAACACTTAGACGTTGTCACTCTACTGAGAAAAATTTCACCCCCACTTGGTTTTGGAAAACTTTGCCCACATAGGGTTGCTTGTAAGGTAAGACATTATCACCAGTCTTTAGAACATAGACAATGAGAATCAATTGCCGTTATTCATTTAACACTGTTTTAGAAAGAAGGGATGCAAAAATGAAATCCGGCTTGATTTCTAAAGATTTTTTTATTTGACTCAATTAAAACAACTTGCTCATTAATTTACAGCATTGTGACTTTCAAAACCACAAGAAAGAATTATGTTCACCTTCGTGTAAAAAGCTTCTTTTAAGCTTAGGCGTGAATTGTCGTTAACATTGTGAGCCCTTGGAATTTTCAAACAATAGAAAATATACCATGGAAAATAATAACAGGTTTTGAGTGTGACCCCTCCCCCAGACAGAAAAAACGATTTCTCGAGATAATTTTAATCTTAATCTCTACTCTCTTTCAAAAGCGTTCCTTTTTCACCCTTTGCTATAATTAATTGAAAGTTGCCGTAGTTTGGTGTCATACTATAGAAAACGTCATACTGTGCATAAGATCTTTTAGGAATATAAGCTGAATTTTAGATTTCATTGATGTTTTTCATAATGAAATTATAGTTTTATTTTTTTACCAATACTAATATAGGACCGTGTGAAATCCCTATGAACAGGATCTATAAACCGAAGTTATGAACTGAGAGAATCTTCCGCCAACGTTCTATATTATTTAATTCAACATCAGAAGGTGATAGAGTGGTGCTTCACATTTAATACTAAAGGTATTCTCTGAGATTCTAAGAGATCCTGTAAATCTGGGGTTCATTAGTTTCCGAGGTTTCTGAGATTCTAGGAGTCAGAGAGAGAACTAAAATTCCTGGGTTTTCGGTTTGCATCTCCCTTCTCTCTATTTTCTATCTTTGTTTAGTCTTTCTTACCATCATACCTTTTTGAATGAATTGAACGTTTTTACAGCGTCTTGTCTCCATGAACATGCCTCTAAACAGTGATGGAACAGTCAACTTTAACGCCACCTTATTTGCTGTGGTTAGAACGTCATTGAAAATAAAAACAGAAGGTAATATAGATGATTGTAACGAAGAATTAAGGTCTATAATCAAGAAAGTTTGGAAGAGAACAAGTCCAAAGCTGCTAGACCAAGTTGTCCCGCCATCTGGAAGTAAGTTAAAATTTCAAGTTAAATACAGTTATTTATTATGAATACGAAACATGAAAATAGGGGCCTACCGTGTCTTGCGTTGAACAGCCGTTTATGGTAGACATAAGCCAAGCGCGAAACGAACTACAATAATCAATCAAATTAATAAAATTATATCCGGGTAATCAGTTAAGCATCATTTGATTTAATAAGTGATGTTCTAGTCTCTAAACTAAAACAAAATCTCCAAATTTTACAGAAGTGAGAACTTGAACGCAAAAAATGAATGCTGAACTTCTGAATAGATTGGGGCAGAGAAAGAATAGAAGGGCATCTGTGTTGGCCTCGGATGGCTTGATCCTGAGACGGCTTGTTAACAGTAGAATTGAATATTTAGGGAACAAAAACCTGAAAGATATTATCTTATTCATTCTTTAGATAACTGTAGCACTTATTTTTGTTATATTGGTATTTTTTACATCATAAATGAAATAAAACAAGAAACTTAAGTTGTGCGTTTGTGTATAAGTGGTATGTAGAACCGATGAATCAAAATAAATCTCTTGAATGACCAAATTCTCTTCTAAAATGGGCCCCAGCGTAGATGCTCGAAAACATAAAATTTTTAATAAAGGTTTCTCTTTAATAGCTTAATATTCATCTAACAATTTTTACAGCTGCGATAATTGAGGAATAAGGATTTGTGTTTTACAACATGATTATAATTTCTATATGAATTTGTAAGTTTTTATTTCCGAGCTTTGACAGCGCATCTAACTTACAACTTATTGCCAATTCCAAAGAAAGACTGTCAATTGGAAACTAATTAATTAATAAAATCTGAAACCATTGGTTTTCAAAAATAATGAAAACTTAAATCAATTAAAAAAACTTTTAATTGCATAGAGGGCCAGTACTTAATAAAAAATAAATTCTTAGAAAATTAAAGCTTAGGTGTCATTAAATTAAAATAGTGGCTTTTCCCAAATATTTAAATATTCAATATCTTCTTTAGTATGTCATCAATATTTGGCATAAATGGCTGAAATTTGGCTGAAGATTGTCCAGAAGTTTGGAACAGTTTTAGTTATGCTTATTCCTCTTCAGTTAATTTGTATTTTCGTAAATTCTATTCATTGTTATTCAGTTTCTCAATTTAACTGGAAAAAACGTTAATTATAAGTTCCACTGGTCATAAAAGGGTATTTGAGCCTTTGAGTACTACTAACAATTGGAATTAGTAGGATTTTAATGGTTTTTAGGAAATGCTTTAAATGTCAAATAAGACAAATACAAGACTATCTCAACAAGATGAAACTCTTATCAGAATTGAAGCTAATAGCAGTTCTCTGAAACGAAAATTAATAGTGTTAGTTTCCTGTGCCGCAGTTCCGCCCACTTTGTTTTCACAACAAATGCTAAATCTACTTTTGGAAGGCCTTCAGGGGGTTTAGCATGTATTATAAAACAAAAGCTCAGCTTTCTGTCCCCGTCATGCTAATTCTCTGATGAACATTTATTGGCTATAAGACTTGGTAAAACCGTATTGATAAACACTTACCTGCCTCACGATGGGAAGAATATGACATCGCTTAATAAATTCTCCGAAGCATGCTCTAGTTTGAAAACTCTCCTTCAAAGTATAAGCAAAAATGGGTACGAATTTATTATTATTGGAGATATGAACACTGATGTAAAACGTGATTCTGCTCGTACTGTGAACCTACTTGATTGTCTCCCTGATTACAGAATAATTGCGAAGGATCTACCTTTCTCGTATGTGCATAATTCCAGCAGCTTATCGGATATTGATCACGTGATTTGTTCCCCGTTCATTACATCTTCAACAGTGCATGTCCACAAAGATGAGCAAGATATTGATCACCTTCCTTTATCGCTATGCTTTTCGATTAGAAAAGATAGTACTGACCAGGCTTGTGCTCCTGCCTCTAAATGGTTTGTGCGGAGTAATTGGAAAAATGTTAATATGCCATTATATATTTCAACCCTGGCCATTCTCCTTGGTTCTTTACGTGTACCTTTTCATCTTCTCCAGCTGAGTGTTAGTCCTACTAAAAGTAATTACGATCTGAATCATTATTACAACCAAATCGTGTGGTGTTTAAAACGCGCTGAGGAGGTTGCTGTCCCTCAGGAGCGAGTGAGGAAAAGTACAAGGAAACCAATCTGGTCGTGTGACCCTGAGCTGAAAAGTGTGAAAAATAAAGCCAAATTGTGGCTGCGTATATGGGTTGCTAACGGTCGACCATTAGCTGGGAATGTGTTTGAAATAAAACAAAAAACTAAGCGTGAGTTTAAGAAATGTCTGCGATCGAGCCGTTACAAAGGGTTAGACTATCCTACCAATAAGAAAGAATGGGACAAAGTGATTAATTCAGCTAATTTAGATAACTCGGCAAATCCTAATTGCCCCATTACGCCTTCCGCATGGTCTGAACACTATTCAGTTATATTTTCCAAAGTGAATTATGCTGTGCACGCGCTTTATTCGAAACTGCTTGATTCGGTTCTCCCGCCTTCCCTGACTCAGGCACAAGTTATTCCCGTTTCAGTTGACGCTGTAATTGCATCTGTTAAGAAATTGAAATCAAGTTCTCTTGATATTGACGGTATCAGTGCTTGTCATCTGAAAATAAATTGCCCGTCTTTGTTTTTCCATTTACAGTTGTTTTTCCAAATGTGCCTTTGTTGTTCCCTCGTTCTTGACAGCTTTTTGTGTGGAACTGTCACTTCTGTACTTAAACGAGGTAAGACTCCTTTGGATTATTCTTCTTACAGGCCTATCACGGTTGCTTGTAATTTTAGTAAAATCCTTGAACACATCCTACTTCCTTTCATAAGTATGAATGCTAATTTCGGGGAGAATCAGTTTGGTTTTCGGTCTGGCATCGGGTGCCAGCACGCTCACCGTGCTCTTGCTTTCCTTCTTAAAGATGCTTCGGCTAAAGGGTATGGTCTTCATATTTGTGCTCTTGATCTTTCTAAGGCTTTCGATAGTGTTGTACATAGTCAGGCTCTTTACTCTCTTTATAGTCACGGTATTAACCTGTCAGTTATTTTTCTTCTAAAGTTTTGGTATAGTAATTCTTATCTTCGAATTAAAACTAATGGTGCCCTTTCATCTTCTAATGTTCTTGTTCGTCGGGGCGTACGGCAGGGTGGAGTGTTATCTCCTAGTATTTTCAAATTTTGTATCTCTGGTATTCTTGAGAATATTTCTTCTATGTGTTTTGTTGGTTTGAGTGATATTTCTTACCTTGCTTATGCTGATGACATTCTTCTAATTAGCCGGTCTAAACTCAGTCTATCGCAGATGGTTCATAAAGTTTCTTCTTCTTTTACTAAAATCGGTCTTTCGCTTAATGTTGATAAATGTGAGTATCTTTCTTTCAATGTTCCCTCTTCTCCTAGGCCTCTAATTTTTCAAAATTTTTCTATCCCTCATGTAGATTTGATCCGGTGGTTGGGTATTACACTTACAAAAAATCTTAAAACTCTTCGGGAGCGTGCTGTCTGGGATGCTGGAGTGAAAATCCAGATTGGTTACTCTAAAATTGTAGCCAATCGAGGGAAATACAATCGTATTGCCCTTGGTAAGCTTTATTCTACTTTTTCCGATCATTCTGTTCTTTACCTTTCTGGGCTTTACCCTATATTTAAGAAAAAAGATATTAGCGATATTCGATCCTCTTATTTCCGTTTCTGTAAATTTCTTCTCTATCTTCCTCTGTGGTATAGGAATCGAAAGATAATCAAAAAGTTCCATCTTCCGAACATTACTGAGAAGCTGACTGATCTACACAAAAAGCTCTCAGAAACGGCGTATCGGCGTTTGTCGCCTCACCACGGTCTGATCCGTTTGTATGATTAATGTCTATTGTTGACTCTCGTTTTTTTTTGTTTTTTTTTTTGTATCACATTTTTTTTTTATTTGTTTTCCGTTTTTCTTCAAGTTTTTACTCCACTATTTATCTTTTTGATGTATGTGAGTTAGAAATAAATATTATTATTATTATATTATTATATATTATCTCTGTTGGAATTGGCTGAACCGGTATTGGTATTAGAACAATAATATTTTATTTGCGGTTATTTCTTTACAGACGAAGATGAAGTTACAGTTGGAAAATTTTATGCAACATTTTTAATTCAAGATTATTTTAGAAGATTTAAAAAGAAAAAAGAGGCAATTTACAAAGATCCGGATGGAATAGGGGATACGTCTACTGTTACTCTCCAGGTAAGAAACAGGATAAAATAGAGTTTCCTTTTGAATGAAATTTTATGCATTTCTAATAAAGGGGTTCTAGGCACGGGAGACTACCAATCTTGCTAGTGGTGTTTCTGGTGGTGTAATACTACCAAAATAAGAAATTCCCCTGTCCTTTGGAACCCTCAGACTGTTTTTGCACTTTTGTTTTTTTTATGTTTGTTTTATTTTTTCTTCGAAACTTGCTATAGCAGAAATGCGCACCTACATTTTCATCGACACCATCTATTTTTTGAAGTTACGCTTGTTGGTGTAGGAGCAATTTTAATTAATCTACATTTTTTCGCAAGTATTCAAGGTCAGATAAGGGGTGACTATAACGATTGCGCATATTTCGGCCCCGCTTTGCCATCGAAATGATCAAATTTTTTTCGAAATTGTGAAATATTCTTAACAATTCTAGTAAGTGTTGCTCCTGCAGAGAGATCATTTTCCAGGCTAAAACCAATAAAAAGTTATCTGATATAACAATAAATTAGGACAGATTAAATACTTTAGCAAATATATTAATTGAAAGGCAAGAAGCAAGGGAATTACATATTAAAAAAGTTTTGGAAATATTTAAAGAGCCAAGAGTTAGAAATATATAAATTCATGTATTCATATAATTTTCAAAGGGTATTTTCAGGAGTTTCATAATATCTAAGGACAATAACGTAAATTAGCGAAAGTTCAAAATTAAGACAAAAAAAGGACAAAAGGGGACAAAAATTTAAGCTCAAAATGAACAAACTGGGCAATCAAATGAGACAAGATCAAGAGAACGACCTGAGAAATGTAAATATACAGGTAAAAATTATCAACCAAAATTGACAATCTTTGGAGCCAACAAACTGCAGAAATCAAAAGTTGCGTGTGAAATATACAATTGCTGTATAGTGCTTTGGACTTCTATATTGCAGAATCAGCCCCTGATATGAGTTATTGCAATGGTACAATGTGTATGCATGTATAAAATATTACAGTAACAACGTTGCATTATAGCAAAATATTTAATGTAATATTAGCCTTAAATGTATAAAACCCTAGAGCCTACAACCCTAAAACCCAGACCCAAAACCCTAGATAAGAACTGAGTCATAAAATCTGAGCCATTTTTAAAATAAATGGGCTACGTAATGTATTTAGTTTTAAGACATCAATGACATTAAAAATTAAAATAAAAACAGTAAAATAAATAAAATAGTAAAAAAGTTACCAAAGTTATATAGCTGAAACAAAAGTCGTTTTAAACAGATTACCTAATTCGAGTCGTCGATACCTTAAAGGAGGCAAATGTTTAAGTGATCAGGTGTTTGTGGGACCAACTGTGACCCTTGGAGATTAGTTTGTCCCTTGCTGCCCGAAATAGTTATTCACTGCATACTATATTCGTTCTAGGCTGGTTTGCGTACGCTTCACGAGGCTGGACCAGTGCTAAAAAGAGCCATATCAGGCAATTTGGACGATTTAATTGATGCTGAGCCTGAGCCAATGCATAGGGTAAGTAATGAAACTGCGTTAAAATAGGTTACATATACCTTAGAATGTGACTAGTTAATATATGTATGTTACCATGAATGTCGTGAATGTCGACATTCATTGATGAATGTCTGAAATGCCTTTTTTTTTCTTCTTTGATTTAGTCAGTGTTGTCAGTCAACTTTTTTAATTTAATGCAGAGTTTGATGATGACAGGTTAGGCTAGAATATGTTAGGTTTGGTTAGGTGATGTTGGGCAAGGTTAGCTTAGGTTAGGTTTTAATCCATTTCTGATATTTAGAACCGAATTTCGCCTAGCCTAACCTAAAATAACATAAAATAACCTAGCTTAGCTTTAACCTTTACCATCAAAGCTTGCATAAGATTGAAAAAGCTGATTCACAAGGCTTATTGAATCCAAACAGAGGAAAAGTAATTTTGGACAGTCACCGGTGAATGTAGACATTAACCAGATTTCGGAAATTCACAGCAACATATACATAAAGTAACCATTCTTTAGCTGACAATATACTACATCGATAATCGTCTTTGGACATAGATTTTACCTGCTGCTGGAAGATCTGATACCTTTGTCCTGAAGTAGAAATATGGAAAATAATGAGTATGAATGTATTAGGGGCTCACATGGATGTCTCTTTCTGGCGATGAATATATACACAAGTACCGGAGGGCTATGTAAAAATAGCTTTCTTGTTTTTAGGATTGTCTATTATTTTGTGTCGTTATTTTTATTATGTGGAACATTAATCAGATTCGACTGTGGTGATATTTGAGAAAAACTTTTTTTAGATTGAATCTCTTAGATTGCTTGTGGTATCCCCCCTTCCCACTGCGTATTCATTGGAAGCTGTGGGTAAAGCCTTATCATTACGAAGAATCTACTATAGGTTGAAAATTGAAATAAATACTTTTAAATGACCTTTTAAAAAAATTACACACAGATACACATGAAATTACATTCATTATTTCTTTTTTTTTGTCCATTTTGTATTCATCTGGTCAAACTGAAGTCATTACTAGTCAATCAATTTAAGATCAATACGATCAAACATAAATGCAATTTTAATAATACAACCATTGCTCAGTTGGATAAAAAAAATAGATTTTTAGTTTTTGAAATCTTAAGTATAGTTTTCTCTACGTTTTATGCATTCAAATTTAGCCAACAAATCCTCTAAGTTTATTTTCTTAAAAAACTGAAATACAAAGAGTAACATGGAAATCAACCGGAATTTTTATGCTGCAGGCTCCAGCCCTTGGTCAGTATCACGGTTACATTTTTATTTTATTTTTTAGACTATGCGACAGCTCATAGCTTTCTTACGTGTGGTGTATCTAGGGGACTCTGTAGACGGTTTACGCTCATTTACGGTGTTTTCCAAGTTGAACGTTTTAGTTTAATAGTGTTTGATATGGCAAAACTGGATTTCTTAACCCTAAATCTATGGAAGTACTAACTGTATATATGAAAGGTCACTAAATTTCATTTAAGTTCTTATCCGATAAATTAAATCATAAACTAATTTATTTTCGCTTGAATTGCCAATGAAAGATGGGGATATTGTTTGAAAAAAAAAACTATGGTTGACGCACTTACAATTTGTATACGAGCTGCTTGAAGATAAAAGTACATCGGTCTAGCCCTTTCTTTTTCTTATAAATTTTATTTCTAGTATTTCTAATATTTGTAATTATTATAATATGTTCGAAATAATTTGTTGATTATCACCCTTATGTCCAATTATTATTTTCTCCAGTCACCTTTTTTAACCCTCTCCCCATCTTTTTCTTTCTTTTTTTGAGCATTGTGCAATTTTTTTTTGTTTCTTTCTTGCGGTAAAGAAGATACTACAACTTATACCTTTGTGTCCCTTGTTATAAGCTGGTGTGTATATTATACTGTGTTGATTGAATGAGATAAACTATTTAAAACCTATCATACCTTATAAAGCAATATCCGTGATTAAATCTTATGTTATTCGCAAGGAAACACTGATAGCAAGTACCAATAGAAAAAACTTCGTTATTTAGAAAAAAAGCGCAAGTAAAATTATCTTGCAACTATCGAGTCATGTTTGCCTTTTATAGTCTGAAAACTTTGTACAGAACTTGAATCCCTTATTCTGATTTCTACATTACCAAAATCAAAATTTTTAACCTCTGGTTTCACTAATCAAAGGACGATCGTCACTTTTATCTTCTGATTTTTCTTTGTATTTTGACTTTTTAATGCTTATTTTCTTCGTGTATTGGTCGCAGCGCAATCACACTTTATTTGGGAGTGTTTGGTCATCATTCAGAAGAGGTCATGCTCAGCGGTCTCGTCCAATACCTGGCTCATCTGTACCTATATCTCCTTTGAAGGTTTGTGCTGTGTTAATTCATACTAAACAAATTAATAGATCAAATAAGAATAATTAGTGGTATAGTACTAGGAGTATGCTACTACATTAAGCAAAAGTAAAATTTCTTGAAGAGAGCCAATGTCTGTTTACCATTTCTACAAACCAATTTGTTATAATTACACAAATATAGCTGATTCTAGACCATCAAAAACCTACAGATCTATCTTTATAAATCTATATTTCATAAAACTCTGAAAATATAGACAGAGCTTGAATAGTTTGGGCAATGTCTTCCAATAGAATAGGCTTGTGCAGGGCCAGATTTAAATCTTTGATGCCCCTAGGCCCAACCGTTTTGGTGCCCCAAGGCCAAGGTAGTGTTTTGGGGGGACACAGAGATTTACGGGGTAATCTCCGAAAATTCAGGGATATTGGAAACCCTGAACAAAAGGCAACTGATGAGCGGTGAGCCAAAAATAATACAAGAGAAGGGTGATGCGGAGTCTCAGCTGCCAATCTTGGGAGCCATCCGACAGTTTAAAGTGGCTACGGAATTCCTGTGTTGTTTTAAAATCATTTTCTGTGGATAGGCAGTGCAACAGCAAAATACACCTGGCACTTCGATTATAAATCACATCAGTCCAGTTTATGTTAAGAAAAAAAATCGCTCATTTTTTTTTTGCGCCCCTCAGCTTTTGAACCTCTAGGCCCGGGCATATGCGTAGATCCTGGCCTGGGCGTAAGTGATACACTTTATGTTTAATTCAGTACTGCTTATATTTTTTTCTATTTTAAGAAAATCTTGCAAAGTGGCTAATCAACAAAATTTATGAATATACAAAGAATTATAATTATTGTATACTAAAATGGACGATCAGTTTTGTTTACTCATTTAAGGTTTTTAACCACTGAAATCAGACAATTTTGAAAGTATTTTTGCTGAACTATCCCTAAGATGATAAAAATATTGGCACAAGGAAGATCACTGCTGAAAAAAAGGAATTGGAATCAGCTTAATTTGTGGCTCTGATATTTAACTTGATGTTAATCAAGAAGTTTAAAAAAAGAAACTGATCTTAAAATAGATTATAGTATAGTGATCCTAAAATAAATTTTTGGTGAAACGTTCCTTAACCACTTCTGTGCTATTCTGTATTTTTTTTTTTCTAAGCTTATGTTTTTCGTCTCCAATTAGTCACTGCATATAAATATTACACTTCTGCTATCGAGAAATGCGTGAAAAAGCTAAAAAAACAAACAACTTATGATGCAATAGGTAGCAATAGTTTTCTTGTTTTAAGTTTTTTATTAAAACTCTAGATTGCAGTAGGAGAATCACATTAAAAAGGATTAGGGCGGGAGTGTGGTAAAATATCTTGCTGTAAAATTATTTTACTTATAGTTACAGCAGAAATTTTTGAAGCTTTCTACATTTTTTTAAGGTAGGTAAGAGGCATGATCCTCCATGTCTACAACGATATCTTCTTCCTTTTCCTGGTAGCCGATGTTGTTATGTTTTTTTTAATTTTATAGGTCTTATTTATTTAATGCCTAGCTTCTGATTTAGATTGATTTCCTAATATTCAATTATTTGGAAAATATGGAAAATTAAAAAGTCAACAATATTTGGAAAAAATGGACTTCTCCTTAAAAAAAGGTTTTGTTTTGAAAACTGTATCATAAAAATTGACGTTCCGGTGGCCAAACATTAAAAATTGGCAGCAAATATCTGCCTAATAAACTATTAAATTGTGTATTTAAGCCAAAAATGTGGGAAAATCCAATATTTCTTAAATAGAATGGGAAAATTGGCAAATGGAGAAAATAGCAAAACTGAAGCATTTATAAATGAAATGACAAAGCTAATTTAAGTTAGCTGTTGAGAATATAGATATCAATAAACACAAGTCTTTGGATCATAAAAGTCAATCTGTATTGTATAATTATCATAGTTATATTACCAGTCTCAGTCAAATAATGAGCTACAAGAAGAATAAAGTATGAGAGGGGTAGGTTCTGGGTATAAGAAGGATGGAAGAGTAATAAATCCTGTGCTGAATTTTCATAGACAATCTGATAGCCAACAGTGATATTATGAGATGGTAGCGTCTTAATAAGTGAAAATGATTCATTCCCAAATTGGTAAAGTCTGTAGTTTGAAATTAAATATGGCTTTGGACTATAATTTATTTTATTTTTGTTCATTCTTTTGTAGCTAACTCCTGGGACATATGGACCACCTATTCCAATTTCTTCTTCTCAATAGTGAGTATTGATCACGTTTTATGTATACTAAACAGTAAAATTAGAGACGTAATTTTTCTAAATTAGGCCTAGACCTACATTTCCAAAGTAGCTGTTTTGGGAACTTGGGATATAGCATAGTAGCAATTAGTGTCTTCATTATTTATTTACTCTAAATATCAAATAAGTCAATTAAAGTTGTTTGTTGCAACATAATATGTACTTATGATTAAAAATAATTATGAATGTCGTGTAGTGCTATTGCGTTAAATTGGTGCTATCGACAGAAGATAAAGTTTGAAAAATAAAGTCTGGTGCAGTATTTTCTGATATATTTGTAATTTAAAATAAGGTCTTTCCGTAATTTCTTAGAGAAAACACGAACAGTATTGTAGCCAGGAGTGGCGTCGGATACCATCTCCACCAACTAACGCAGTGTCTTTTTCTTTTTTTTCTAAAACATATCTTTTCCATAATTAAATCCCTCTAAAATGGGTTGAAACCATCCACTTCCGAACCGCAAAGTTTATCACAAGCCTTTGGGGGAAGTATATTGTCCCCTAAGGTCTTTGAAAGAGTGTTTTGTGTAGATGTGGCTTTTACATATATAAAAAAAGAAAATGAACTATTGGATGAGGAAACTTTTCTTGAAAGACATAGCAATGATATAATTTATTTTATGTTCTAATTGTAAGAGATACGTAAATGTTATAAATCAAGACAAAATTTTCATATTAAAAGAGAACGAATACTTTTTTCCCTGTAGCCGATAGTTCTGAGCAAAAATTCATTGAAAACCAGAAAAACAACCTTTTAAGCAAAAAATGCAAATCAATATACTAAAATCGGCAATTATTATGCACTATTTTACATTCATCAAAAACTGCAACTGAATTTTGAGAAATGGGAGCGAAGAAACAAAATATTATTTAGAAGAAGAGTCCTAATCTAATTTTTAAGTTAAAAAATTAAACTTCATTATTTTACCTTTGTCTATTCTTAAATTCGGTAGATATTTTTAGTCAAATATATTTAGTCAAAATATTTTTAGTCATTTTTAGTCGTAGCAAATGAGTTTTTAAAGAATGGTTGGGTTGGAAAAGCTACTGGTATTTTGTGAGTTTCTTTTGCTTTTATGTACAGGATAATTTTCAATTCGTTTAAAGTTTTAATGTCGCTCTTTACTTTTAGTTACTGGGTTTTTCCTGTGTAGTATGGGATATTTTTTTTTTTCTCAGAGATGAGCTGCTTATCTTTCGTATCCATTTCGTGTATTATCTGTATAGTCACCTTACGGTAGCGGAATGGTTGAAACTATCCCTAGCTTTGTGATTTTGCTTGGTAATACTAGACAGCCTCAATGGTTTTTTCTCAGAGACAAACTGCACAAGAAATGAATGAACGAATATTTACGTAAATCTCCGTTTAAAAGAAAGCTCAAAAATGTTATGTTATTTTTGCTTGTTATTGTTTTCATAGTGAATATCACTTTTACTCTTAAAGGAAGGACTTGATGAATTTTGCCTGTGCTCAAGGGCCATGTTGGTTTCTGCATGAGGGCTTGATTCACCAAGGTTGAAAATGTTGTCAAGGTACTGGGAAAAAAATTACCTTGATATAGGGTCGAAATATTCATTTAAAGCTGCGTTCCACTGTCTTACATAAAAATAATTCCCGATTGTTCTATGTGTTGCTTATGATGGAAAGGCAGTTTGTTGTTCTTCATTGCTATTTATGACCTAAGAAGTTGTTTTGCTCGTGCCCCTCCCTCCCTCTTCCATGTTAATCTCTCAGATTTGAAAATGGTGTAATCTATTTCATATTTTAATGGTACAAGGTGCTTAAATGCCATAAATCAAGACAAATTTTCCCGTATCAAGATAACGAATACATTTTAAGCAAAAATATCAACAGTAATGATTTTTCAAAGCATAGATGGAGCTAGAAACAAACAAAGAATGCCAGCATTTTCTGTGTATACTGTGTTCTTATGTTTGTGCTATTTCATATATTTTTATTTATTTCCAGTGATGAAGAAATGGGAATGCCAATGCGACCTTTACGCATAAAAAGTGACAATAACAATAGTACCTACATGTAAGTTTTAATCTAACATTTACTTTAGCTGTTGAATTTTTCGCATGCTATTGCAGGCAGACTTAATTCATCAATGAAATGAGTACAAAATTATATCAGTAAAAGTACCCATAGGCTGCGGAAAAAAAAGATAGGAAAGATACCAGACTTTTTCTGTAATTTAAAAATTATTTACTTCCAAGAGTTGCTAACTATAACTAAATGATGTAATTAATTGATGCTATACATGACATCATATAAAAAACGCTTATATGATGTCATAAGAAATGCTAATATGATGTACTAACATAGTACATGACGTCATTTGGAAAAATCAAAATAAAAGCTCTTATTCAATTTTTTCAGACGTCTGACCTATCTAGATTGTTTTTTTATGTAAGAATATCCCAAGATAACGATTTTCCGAAAAAAATATGGAGCAGGTTTTGTGAAAAATAAATACATACATATTTATACAATTATTGCTCGTTTATAAAGATAGTATACGTCATAACCGGCCTTTTTTTACTTTTTGTGTATTATATCTATCTATCTTCTATATATATAAAAATAAGTTGTCTGTGGATGTGTGGGTCTGTCTGTCGGGTGACGTCATGTTTGTGTGTTGACTGACGTCATGAAGTTAGTTGTCGTCATTTTTGTTATGAAGGTGACGTCATTAAAGATATTTAAGACATGCTTTCACGTAGAAATCTATTAATGTTTAACTGTAAAATGACTGATGAACTTACAATGGCAACAGCCGAGGAAGATGCTCAAAGAGTCTATGCCAAAAAACTTGCTGCTGATAGAGAAAGTAAGAAAAGAAAGCGTGCCGAGGAATCAAAAGAACAGCAAGGAAACAGGCTCGAGGCTGATAGAGAAAGTAAGAAAAGAAAGCGTGCCGAGGAATCAAAAGAACAGCAAGGAAACAGGCTTGAGGCTGATAGAGAAAGAAAGAACAGAAAGCGTGCCGAGGAACTACCAGAGCAACGCGAAACCAGACTTGCTGCTAAAAGAGAAAGTGAAAAAAGAAGGCGTGCCGAGGAACTACCAGGGCAACATGAAACCAGACTTGCTGCTAAAAGAGAAAGTGAAAAAAGAAGGCATGCCGAGGAACTACCAGAGCAACATGAAACCAGACTTGCTGCTAAAAGAGAAAGTGAAAAAAGAAGGCGTGCCGAGGAATCACAAGAACAGCAAGAAATCAGGCTTGCTGCTGATAGAGAAAGTAAGAAAAGAAAGCGTGCCGAGGAATCTGAGCAACCTGAAAGTTATCGCCTGGCATTCAGGTACAGCCCAATCGATGATTATAGCTTGAGTAGATGTGTTCAAATCGGGACTATGTCTAAAATTTGTCCCTATTGCAAGGCCTTGAAATTCAATGGTGAAACAATGAGAATGTGTTGCGCCTCAGGAAAAGTTAAACTTCCTCTATTGGCTGCACCACCAGAGCCATTGAAGACTTACTGGAACTACCTCAGAATCTAAGCGTTTTTTGTCACAAATCAGAAAATATAACTCATGTTTCCAAATGACGTCGTTTGGAGCCCAAATCGAAAATCCAGATCAATTTATGTCTACTTTCAAAGTAAAAGGGCAAATTTATCATAGAGCAGGGTCCCTTCTACCATTCTCAGGCGAGAATCATAAATTTTTACAATTGTACTTCATCAGTGATAGAAATTCTGAATTGAATGCACGTTGCGAAATTTCTCCCAACGTTGAAAGGACAATCGTTTCCCAATTGCAACATCTTTTCCACGAAAATAATAATTTAATGCGTCTGTTCAAAACAGCCATCGATTTGATGCCTACTGATACGCATAAAATTGTTATTTCCGCTGACAAAACGCCTCCTGGCCAACATGTGCGTAGATACAAGGCTCCAACTATCGACGAAGTGGCAATCGTTATGGTCGGTGATCAGTTTTTACCTCGAGATATTATTCTTCATAAGCGAAACGCTCAGTTGTTAAGAATTGCTGAAACTCATCGATGCTACGATGCCCTACAATATCCTATCATTTTTTGGGATGGAGCCGACGGCTATCACTTTAATATTAAATTGATGAATCCAGCCACTAACAAAGAAATGAATTAGAAATGCAGTGCAATGCATTATTATTCCTATAGACTAATGATTCGGCAGGATGAAGAAAATTATATTTTAAAATGCCGTCAATTGTTTCACCAATTCGTCGTTGATATGTATGCTAAAATTGAATCAGAACGTTTGCTATATATCCGCCTGAATCAGACCAAGCTCCGCTCTGAACAATACATTCATTTGCGAGATGCAGTTATAAATGACGGTAATACCACAAACGTTGGAAGATTAACAATTTTACCTTCGTCATATGCTGGCAGTCCCCGTCATATGCATGAATATGCTCAAGATGCTATTGCGTATGTTCGTCTCTATGGTCGTTCAGATTTATTTTTTACATTTACATGTAATCAATCTTGGGACGAGATACTGCAGCTTTTACTTCAAGGACAATCGGCGGTTCATAGACATGACATTACGGCCCGTGTCTTCCGGCAAAAGTTGAAATCACTGATAAACTACATAGTAAATTCTGAAGTGTTTGGGTCAGTGCGATGCTGGATTTACTCAGTGGAATGGCAAAAACGAGGTTTGCCACACGCACATATACTAATCTGGCTACATAAAAAAATTACTTCGAACGAAATTGATGATGTGATTTCCACTGAAATACCTGATGAAAATGTCGATAAGGGGTTACGTGATATTATTGTAAAAAATATGATACATGGACCTTGCGGTGCACTGAACGAAAATTCACCATGCATGGCCAAAGGAAGGTGCACAAAGCAATATCCTTGACTTTTAGTATCCAACACAATTACTGGCAATGATGGTTACCCACAATATAGAAGAAGATCTACTGAAGATGGCGGTAAAACAGCAATAATAAAGAAGCGTAACGGTACCACCATCGAAGTAGATAACCAGTGGGTTGTTCCATATTCCCCATTATTATCAAAAACATTTAATGCACACATAAACGTTGAATACTGTAACTCCGTAAAGGCAATCAAATACATATGTAAATACGTCAACAAAGGCAGTGGCATGGCAGTTTTTGGCTTGCAGCCCGAAATCAAAGATATTGACGAAATCGTACAATATCAGGCTGGAAGATACATAAGCAGTAATGAAGCTGTTTGGCGAATTCTTTCATTTCCGATACATGAACGTAGTCCAGCTGTTGTTCATATAGCGGTACATTTACAGAATGGTCAACGTGTTTATTTCTTGGAAACCAACGTGCAACAAAGAGCCCTGAATCCACCGGATACAAAGTTAACCGGTTTCTTTTCGCTTTGCAAAAATGATTCTTTTGCAAAAAAACTGCTGTATACTGAAGTGCCTTCGTATTACACGTGGAATACTAAAAATAAAGTATTTGAACGTCAAAAACAGGATAAGTCAGTCGACGGCCAACCGACCATCTTCAAAGATACCACGATAGGAAGACTCTACACCGTTCACCCCAATCAACATGAATGCTTCTTTCTACGCCTGCTTTTGGTGAATGTACCCGGTCCGACATCCTTTGAGTATTTGAGAACTGTAAACGGTACTATACATGACACTTACCGTAGTGCATGCCAAGCTCTGAATTTATTGGAGAATGACCAACACTGGGATAACTGCATCAATGACGCGTGCGAAACGTCAACTCCAAATCAAATTCGTGCATTGTTTGGCATCATTTTAACAACTTGCTCTCCATCAGCTCCTACAGAGTTATGGGAAAAATATAAGTCAAAAATGTCCGAAGATATACTCCATCGAAAACAGTTAGAGACGTCAGATATGACTTCTGATTTTACTTCAGAAAATTATAACTACACTTTAGTTATTATAGAAGATTTGTGCGTATGTATGGCAAACAAGCCTCTTCAGGATTTGGGAATGCCTTCACCTAACCGTATCGCTGCTGTTTCGACATGTGTAGAATTGGATCGGGAACAAAGTTACAGTACGAGTGATCTATTGTCGTATGTACAAAATAACATTTCCAAGTTAACGTCGGAACAATAAGACATTTATGATACGATAATGCATTGTGTCGATAACAACATTGGAGAAATTTTCTTTTTGGATGCGCCAGGAGGTACTGGTAAAACGTTTGTGATAAAACTGATTCTGGCATCAATTCGATCAAAAAATGATATAGCGTTGGCAATTGCGTCGTCCAGAATAGCCGCAACATTGCTGCCTGGTGGAAGAACTGCTCATTCCGCTTTGAAATTGCCTCTGAATTTGCATTCTACAGAAACTCCCACGTGCAATATTTCCAAATCATCTGGGATGGGTAAAGTATTGCAGCAATGCAAACTTATTATTTGGGATGAGTGCACAATGGCACACAAAAAATCGCTCGAGGGTCTGGATCAATGCTTGAAAGATTTGCGAGGGAAGTCGAAACCCTTTGGCAGCACATTAATATTGCTTGCGGGAGATTTCAGGCAAACATTACCTATAATACCTAGATCAACTCCTGCAGACGAAATGAATGCTTGCCTGAAAAATTCTAATTTATGGGCACACGTAAAAACATTAAAATTAACTACAAATATGCGTGTCCGATTGCAAAACGATGACTCTGGTCAAACATTTTCAGATCAATTGCTGGCAATTGGAAACGGAAAGCTCCCAGTAGACTCAATTTCAGGACGTATTCAACTACCTGCTGATTTCTGTAATTTAGTGACGTCCAAAAATGAATTGATTGAAAAAGTATTTCCGAATATTCTAAAAAATTATAAAAATAATAAATGGCTAAGTGAAAGAGCGATTCTCGCTCCCAAAAATATAGACGTCCACGAAATCAACAATATTGTTTTAACCAAGATTCGAGACCAGGCAGTCCTTTACAAGTCAGTCGACACAGTTTTGGGGCCAAATGAAGCGGTTAATTTTCCATCTGAATTTTTAAATTCCGTGGATCTTTCAGGGTTTCCACCACACGTGCTACAACTAAAAATAGGCGTACCAATAATACTTTTAAGAAATATCAACCCACCAAAGCTTTGCAATGGCACGCGACTTGCCGTAAAAAAAAAAAACAATGGAAAACCTAATAGAGGCCACAATCTTGACAGGGCCTTTTGAGGGTGAGGCTGTTCTTATTCCTCGCATTCCCATGATTCCAACGGATCTGCCTTTTCAATTTAAAAGATTGCAATTCCCAATTCGATTAGCATTTGCAATCACCATTAACAAAGCTTAAGGTCAATCATTAGAAAAATGTGGTATAGATCTTAATACTGATTGTTTTTCCCATGGACAATTGTACGTTGCATGTTCGAGGGTCGGTAAACCTGACAATCTATTTATATGCAGCGACAATTGGACAGCGAAGAATGTTGTATATTCGCAAGTTTTACGCAGTTAATTTGTATTGTATCTATCTATCTATCTATCTATATAAAAACGAGTTGTGTGTATGCATGTTTGTTTGTTTGTAAAAAGAGCGTTTGCATATGACGTCATTATTAGTACATAAGGCTTTGTATATGCACAGACAATGGGAAAGCCAAGAATGTTGTATATTCGCAAGTTTTACATAGTTTGAAACACATATATAAATCTATCTATATTCACAGGTGGGACACAGGGACACAACTACAATGGCGCGTAACTAATATGGCGCGTAACGACTTACACGCGCGGGGGGTCTTGGGGGGTTGCGAAGCGCCCCACCAACTAGGTGTTGGGGTGGCGCGAAGCGCCACCCCAACAGCTAGTTTTATTTTATAATAAAACATTTTTCTGAAGTGTTTTGATTCAGTTTCCCTATTTCTATTTTCCCATATTGTAAACTTTGTAAACTTTCACTGATATCGCAATCATTCAACAATGAAATGAGTACAAAATTATATCAGTGAAGGTTTCCATAGGCTGCGAAGAAAAAAAGATAGTAAAGATACCAAACTTTTTCTGTAATTTAATAATTGTTTACTTGCAAAAGTCGTTAATTGTAACTAAAATGATGTAATTGACTGATGGCTGTAGTAAATACTAATATAGAGAGAAAAAAGAAATATGTTAAAGGGCATATGTCATAATGAAGATTAACAGCTAATACGATTCCTTTTATCAATTGTTCTAAAAATAGGATTTTTTGAAATTGTATCACTGTAGGCTTATATAAGCTTTTACACTATAAATGTTTTTTTTCTATTCTGACTGAAAAAAAGAATTAGTTTCAATTTTACCACAGAACTTTAAAAGGCTTTATGGCTGATACATTAAAATCATTCAGTTTCATATCCTTTTTCATTGCCTTGTAAAGATTTTTATCCTTGAATGTTAACTTAATATTATATGAGAGGATTTTGCATCGAGGTGTTGCAGACTCTTAGACACCATGTACACCAGATAGCTTGACGAAAGTTTCCCAAGCGTGGCCGAACTGAAGCAAGCATTTCAGTAACTGTGCCAAGTGCGGTGAACTGTACAACCCACGTGGCTCTCTGATATATAATAAACTAGATGTCGGAAATTGGGCGATCCCTCTATTTTTATCTTCCGTTTTTTTTGTTGTTTTTTTTTCATTGTTTTATTCCCTTGATTTAATTATATATAATTGTAGGGACAATGGATTACGGCAGCGTTCATCTCTTGGTAAGATAATAGTGTGCATTTTAGGCAACCGTAATGTGTGAATGATCCATTTTTATCTGTAGACTAACCCAAGTTAAATAAGTCAGAAATACAAGAAAAAACACATATTTTAAGTTTTGTTCTATAGCGATAATATTTTAGCTTTTTTTAATCTATAAAGTCTTGGTTTTAACAAGAGTAAGAAGTACTTAATTGTAAAATTAAAGAAAGCTTAACAAATAAGTGTACAAGGCGAAATAACAAAGAATATATGTTGATATCTCTTTTTACAACGTAGAGGCTTTTTTAGACATTTATGTTTCATATGTGTAGCTAAATAAAGCAATAGATAATTATTCGAAAAAGGAAAAAAAAATTCTAAAGTATATCTGACCATACCTGTTTTATTTAGCTCATACAATCACAATAATTGACTAACAATCGTTTACAACCAAGGATTTGATGTTTACTCAGACTTCACCAGAAATATTAAAAAATTGTATACTTGTGCCTAAATCTACTATAGTTTTTTTGGTCCTATGTTCTATACACTTACAAGAGATAAAGCTATGGTAGCAGAAGGTAGTATTTAGATTTCTTTAAAACACGGCTAATCTTCTGTTTTAACCTTTACGAGACGACTTTGGGCCAATAAAAAGTTTTGCCATATCAGATTTTTTCCTTTGAATGTATAAAAAGTCGTTTTGGTCGAAAGTAAAGTTCTAGACAGACTTAACCAAAATCAGCACATTTTGTATAAAAATAACTTATACTCGAAAGGACATTTTTCAAAAACGAGCGTCATAGACACTAATCAACTTATCCAACCTAACTTAAGTTGGCTGCTTTTCCTGTGAAGAAAGAAAAGAAAGTAAAACCCTAGCCTTATATTGAAAACAAATAAATAGAAAATTATTTTTGTTTCTCATCAAAATACTTGACGATAGTGAAAAAGGTTACTGCTGATTACTCAAAAAATGGAAAAATTACTTCTGAAAATCTTCTCTGTTTTTTCTTCTTTTTTTCGGAATTGTGCGCAGATTTGGTAAACTGGTGCTGATCTTGGATACGTCTTCTCGGCTTTAGTAACGAAACAAATTTCATCAAATACCTTTATTTTTATTTGCTTTTTATGCAGGGATAAAGAGTTCAATGTAATCTGGGAATTAACTAAACAAACTCAGTTGAATATAAGATTTTTTTTGTCAAATTTTCTTAATTTTTTTCAGGATTTATGTCCTAATATCTTCATATCATAAGAATTTATTTCCTCATGTCATAAGAATCATAAGGACCGATTTTAATTTTTTTTTTCACTTCAAAAACTTCGAATAGATCATTGAATGGTTAATCCAAATGCAACTCAAGTATTCCATGGGACTAAAATAAGGTCAAATGTCGAAATTTATAGTAATTTTTGTAGTAATTCTGAAAGTCTATGTAAACATACAGTCTTTGGTTTGAAATTGCTTTCTGTTAAAATCGAAGGTTCTAAACTAAATTATATTATCGAAATAATCGAAATAAAACTAGACTATCGTCTAAAAAGCTATTTGAAGTTAGATAAATCTTGATTTTTGCAACTAAAGGTGCAAATTTGTGAAGCAAAAAAAAACAAAATGGGCACGAACAGGGGTAATACACTATGAATCAAGCTCTTAGCATGATTTTATATCCCAAAAAGCTCCCTCCGCTACTTCCAATGACGTAGATACGTTCACATAGTACATATTATACTATGTCTTACTACGGGGTCCAGCTTATCCCTTCCAAAATATTCCCCTAAAAAATTTTCAACGTGTAAAATTCCCCCTGCAGAGATTCTCTCCAGATAATTCCCCCACCAGCAGAACTTCCTCATAGGAAAATTGACCCCCTGTAAGTTCTCCCCTCCAACTTTTCCTTCCTTTTGAATTATCCCTAAACGTAAAATTGAGCAGCCAAGGGGAAATTAAGACAAATTAAGTACATCACGTATTATGAAGGAGGGGTGGTTGGTTGTCGTGTAGGTGCGGGGGTGGAGGGGGCTGATGCCTAAAATTGCATATTTCAATGCCCAAACTGTCTAAATCACCACGAGCATTCGGATTAATATAGAAAGAGGTATGGATTAGGAATTAATCTCTCATCTGCCTTCACATAGACTAAACCTGAATAAGGATGATACCTCCCTTCTTATTGCAAAAAAAATCATCTCGTATTTCTTTTAAAGCTTATTTAACTAAACTGATTTGCTTCATGTTTCGTAAATTATGTTCAATGATGTGTAAGGGCGCATCAGCTATTACGAAGGAGAGGTGATGGATCGTTTTCCTGGCGGAGGGGGGGGGGGGGTAAATGTCTCAAAGTGTGCATTTGATTCCAAAACTTCTTAAATGCTATTGAACATTCAGATAAATATAGAATTAATCCTAGGGAACGGGGGAAGTAGAAATTGATATATAATCCCTTGTGTTTCTGGGAATATTCCTGGTCTACCTCTTTATTATGGAAGTAAAGAGTAATCCTAAAATGAGCAGAATTCATTCCGTATAGGACAGGGACTGCCTACTTCTTGACTCCTCCCTCCCCTCGTGGTCCTAAAAATTTCGGAAGATCCTATCTTGATTGGTAATTGAGAGTTGTAGTGCCTTTTTAAAAGTCAAAAGTGATTGGAGAACGATCAGCCCCTGTCCTATAACCTCCTTTTGATATATGGTTTTTTCGTAACCTCTTAGGACACCCAATAAACATTTTGAGGTACCCATCTTGTTTAGAATAGTTGAAAATATCAGTAAATTTGCCTCAGAAACCGTGGGGTAAGGGCTGTAAATTGCGAGAGCTATCAATTCTTTACAGATATATTTTATAGCGGAAAAAAAGGGGAAGGCATATCCATCATTGGAGTCCAGCGTCGTGAAACTCTTAAGGATTATTTTCTTGGTAAAAAATTTTGTCTAAATTTTGCTATGAGAAGGTGTTAGGGGCCTGGAAATGAGCTGCAAAAACTTTTTTCCTTACCAATTTTAAACTTAGAGCCGTAAGTCCTTGGGCCGATGGCATTAATGAACAAAAAACTTAAATTATTCACAGGATTGGTTCCTTTGAAATTACTGAAAGAAAATGCAGCCTGAAAAAGGGCCAGAAACTGCCAAAAAAATTTGTGCCACCGACTTCAAATGAGAGAGGCTATTTTAGAAACTTCGCATTGGAATCATTTGATTGAGAAATTAAAGTCCTCGGGTCTAAAGACGAAAGGTACCGGAGGGCAATCAGCCTCCATCTTGGTTCCTTTTCTGCTTAGGGGTTAGCTCTCGGCTTACCCCTATGGAATCAAATTAAATTTTGAGACATCTGTTTTGTTCAAAACCTATAGAATGTCTAATAAGTTTGCCATCTGAGTTGATTTCCTCCCCCCCACAGCCACAATTCTAAACTTTATCTTACCCTGTTATGATAATTCGACCCCGTCTTATAGACATTATCTACTGGCGTAGAATGTGTGGCGTATAATTTGGGGCTAGCCGTTTCCCCCCGAAAAATTCGCCCCGAGAAATCCCCAGAAAATTCTCTCCCCAAGCAGAATCCCCTCATGGAAAATCTTCCCTTTGAAAATTTCCCCATATGTAAAATTGAAGAGCCACAAAGAAAGTAGAAAATGGCCACCTAATCAGCTGTCTGTTTTTAATGTAACTCATCAAGCCTTTTTCAGTTACAAAATTGGGAAAATATGAATGGAATCAAAGAGTTCATCACATTTTCTGGGCAAAAATGCGAATGAAACAAACCAGATCAGTAGGTAACGGTTTACTGTTGCCTAAAAGATCCGTTAGGCTTCAATTATTATTTTTTGTAACAGTACCATCTCATATGGAAGGGGTAGTCGTATAAACTTCGGGGGGAGGGCTCATTTGATTGGAAACTAAAAACACTAGTACCCTTTTTAAGAGTCAAAAGTAATCGGAGTGCAACAAGTCATATTCAAGACATGTTCATGAACATTTGCGAATATCCCCGACATATTCATTGACATTCTATGGTGAACCTAATGATTATCTCAAAATTTCTCAACCTAATGATTATCTAAAAAAAATGTTGGGGAAGAAAGGGATATCGGAAGGGGGCTAATAGCCCTCTATTCTGTTTGGGCACTTATATGGCTCTTAAACTTTTAACTTTGTTCAAATGAACCCCTCCTTGATCTTCTAGGACCCTGGGTTTGATACGATTATCCCGGGGGGAGAATGCACATGTGTGATCTTTTTGGCAAAAAAAACGAAATTCCAATTTTTTTTAGATGAGAGCGATAAACCTCTACCGTAGGTTTTTCTGATCGTTTTTTAGTTAGGGAGAGGAGCTGAGGCTTCAAAGAATACTTCAATTCAAAAACATCCTAACTCTTATTGCGCCTTCAGAGACATGCATAATTAGTTCTAAGGAAGGGAATGTGGATGTAGAAATTGATATAGAATCCCTTTTGATTTCCCGGAATGTTTCTGGTCTACGCCGTTATTATGGAAGTAAAGAGTAACATTAAACCCTAAAATGAACTGAATTTATTCCAAATAGGAATAAATTCAGCCCCCCCATCAAGGTTATAGAAACTTCGGGGGATAGTCATTTGATCGGGAACCGGGAGTTCTAGCCCTTTTTAAAAGTCGAAAGTGATTGGAGACCAACCAGCCCCTGTTCTAGAACCATTTTTGATGTCTTGTCCTTTTGCTACCCCTTAGGACATTTGGTTGACATTCTGGGGTACCAATTTCGTATTTTATCTGTGATCACTCTATTGTGCATAGGGGGAATTTTGCATGGGGAAGGGGAATATTTCCGTGAGGAAATTTTCTGCGGGGGATTTTCTCACGAGGTGAAATTTTCTGGGGAGATTTCCTGGGGTAGTTTTCCAGGGAGAAACCCCTTCCTATGAGACATTCTATACCCCAAATTCTGCCTATATTTTAGAAATTTAACAGAGTATTCTAAAATACCTTCTTTTCTTTATGATTTTTATTTGTCATTTTTTCTCTGTGGCTGCTAAAATTTGCATGCGAAAGAAATTTCCCAGGAGAGAGGAATTATCTGGGAAAATTTTGTGTAGGAGGAGGGATTTTCTGTGGGGGAGGATTTTTCGTTTTCTTTCCAAAGAGGAGATTTTCAGAGTGGAAATTTTTTCATATGTCACACGAAAAAAAACATGGAAGGCATCGTTTTGCCTCCCAAAACGGTGTCCAGATTATCCCCCGTGGCAAATTCACCCAAAAATTCCTCCTCGCCGAAAATTTCCTCCGGAAAATTCTCTCTACGTAAAAATTACTCGTGGAAAATCCTCCCCCAATAGTTTCTCCTGGAAAATTCTCCCCAATTCTAAAATTGAGCAGCCAAAGGAAAATTTATGCAAATAAAAAGACGAAGGAAAGTGTATAATTGTGCATCAGTTATAGTGAAAGAGCAATGGTGGGCCATTGTTCAGGCTGGGGGAGGGGCAGATGCGT
Source organism: Artemia franciscana (assembly GCF_032884065.1). Classification (NCBI taxonomy): domain Eukaryota; kingdom Metazoa; phylum Arthropoda; class Branchiopoda; order Anostraca; family Artemiidae; genus Artemia; species Artemia franciscana. The sequence continues at coordinate 16,978,671 of NC_088883.1, read as the reverse complement.
AAAAGACTACATGTTAATGCCAAAATTGTCTAAATCTCCACGAACTTTCAGATAAATATATGAATGGGTGTGGGAGGGGGAGGGTAGGAATTATTATCATCTCCCTTCATTTAGACTGAGCCTGAATAAGGGTTAAAGTTCAATCATTATATTATTCACATGTAAATTTTTATCAAACAGATAGCGCTAATAATCTGTAAGTAAGGAGCGACCCGGCTCAATAGTAACCGAAACTCTAAAAACAGGACTTTGATACCAATAGATACATCAAAAGAATTGGATTTTTATGCTGATTTTAAATATATAAGTTCGGTCCTGCCCACCAAAAGTTTCGAGTCTGAGAAAATTTGCCTCATTGTCGGAAAAAGGGGGAAACACCCCCTAAATGTAATAGGATCTTAATGAAAATCCCATCATCAGAATCACGTATCAGAGAGCCCTACTGTTGAGGTTTTAAGCTCCTATCTGCAAAAATGTGATTTTTTTTTTTGCCAGAAGGAAGATCACGGATGTGTGTTTATTTGTTTTTGTTGTTTTTTTTTCCAGGGGTGATGATGTCGACCCAGTGATTCTAGAATGTTGTGAGAGGGCCCATTTTAACGAGAATTAAAAGTTCTAATGCCCTTTTTAAGTGACCAAAAAAATTGGAGGGCAGCTATGCCCCTTCCAATGCTCATTTTTTCCTAAAGTCCCCAGATCAGGCTTTTGAGATTGCCATTTTGATTAGCATAGTCGAAATTTTTTTTAACTATGTCTTTCAGGACGACTCGATCCCCCACAGTCCCCAGGGGAATGGCTGCAAGTTATGAACTTTGCCCATTGTTTACATATAATATTGGTTATTGGGAAGCAAACAGACGTTTTCAGGGGGATTTTTCTGGTAGGGGGGTCAGGGTAGAGGGAAACGTGAGAGGATCTTTCCATTGAAAAATTTTTCATGGGGGAAGAGAATTTTCCATGAAGGGGGCGCCGAATTTTTCAGTATAATTTTAAAAACGATCAGAAATTAAATTAAAAAAACAATTTTTTCAACCTAAAGTAAGGAGCAACATTTAAAATTAAAACGGACGAAATTATTACGTATATGATGGGTTCGACCCCTCGTCAATACCTCGCTCTTTACGCTAAAGTTTTCTAGTACTTTCAAAAGAGCTATTTAGTCTAATTAAACGGCCTTTGTGATTCAGGGGTCATTCTTAAACAATTAGAACAAAATTCGAACTTTAGCGTAAAGAGCGAGATATTGAAGAGGGAGTGAACCCCCTCATATACTAATAATTTTTATTCGTTTTAAGTTTTAATGTTGCTCCTTACTTTCAGTTGAAAAGACTGTTTATTTTATTTAATATTTGACTAGGCCCATGGGAGATTGGCTCGAAAAACTAGGCATAGATAAAGATAAATAGCAAATGACACCTCAGTACAAAGATAAATACAGCGATAAAGATACAATAACACAACAGTAATATGAAAGTTACATCTAGCCCAGGACTCATAAATAAATATTAAAATATGAATATTATTAAATATAAATTAATGCTAGAAGATAATCGGGTAATATCTCCATTTTTATTGGTAAAAATTGATATCTAATCCCTCTTGATTTCCGGGAGTATTTCTGGTCCACACCCTTATTACGAAAGTAAAGGGTAATCTTCAACCCTGAAACGAGCAGAATTTAGTACTTATAGGAGCGGGAATACCCCATCCTCAATCCCCCCTCGTGGTCGTAAAAATATTGGAAATTAAGAGTCCTTGTGCCTCTTCTAAAAGTGAAAAGTAATTGGAGAGCAACCAGCCCCTGTTCAAGAACCTTTTACGGTATATGGTCCTTTTGTAACCTGTTATGAGATATGAACAGCGTTAGTTGTAACCCATATCGCTCAGAATAGTTGAAAATATCAGTAGATTGGCATCCAAGGATGACATAACCCCCATAACCTCTGGGATAAAGACTGTAAATTATGTGAACTGTCAGTTCTTTACAAATATATTTCATAAGGGAAAAAAGTAGAGGCATGTTTGATCTTTGCAGGCAAGTCGCATAAAACTTTCAGGATTATCTTCTTGGTCAAAGATCATCAGCATTTTACAGGAGGAAGAGGTAGGGGTCAGTGGTCCGAAAATAAGCCACGCAAACTTCTTTACTGATCAATTTGAAATTTACAACGGTAAGTCTTTGGGCCAAGGGGAATAATGTACAAAAGAATATTCAAAGGATTGGTGCCTTTGAAATTGGTCCCTCCTCTAACAAAGGGGGCTAAGAAAACGCTGAATTCCGCTGATTGGCCTGAAACTTATAAGAAAAGTTGGGCTTAGAGGGCCCAGTGCAAAAGAAGAATATTGCCTCCCTCAAAATGCACCCCAAAAACGGCCTGAAAAATGTCAAAAACTTTTTTCCTGTCCACTTCAAATGTAACGGTCTATTTTGGGAACTTGTGAAGGGATCATTCGACTGAAAATTGAAAGTTTTTATGTCGATTTTAAACACCGAAAGCTACTAGAGGGCAATTTCTGTTATTCGGCCCTCTTCTAACCTCTTATGATGTCGAATCAAATTTTGAGATATCTTTTTTGTTCAAAACTTCGAAATATCTAATAAGCTTGCCTTCGGGGCTGGTTTCACCCCCACAGCCCTATCTTGCCCTGCTATGATATTTCGTCGCCCAGAAACACCAAAAAGACTTAAAATAAAATAAAATGTAAAAATAAATACTATAAGTCATTTTATGCCCAAAAACTTACTATATTTGGAATATTGGTAGAATGTTCCAAAATTTCTTCTTTTCTTCATTGTTTTTATTTTTCATATTTTCCCTTTAGCTACTCAATTTTCACATGTTTGGGGATTTTTTACGGGGCGGGGGAATTATCCAAAGGATTTTTCCACGGGGAGGGGGGTCCCGGAGATAATTATATGCTGAGGGAGATCTTCAGAAGGAGAAATTTTCGCAGGGGGAATTTTCAGGGAAAGGCTCTGGGAATATTTTTCGGGGGAGTAAGCTTAGCACCCCAAGAACAGAGCTACTGGTGCTGCTGGCTTATAAATTAGGCACTACAGAAGATAGCAATTAGAAAAAGGGGATTTTAGGGACACTAGCTCCGAATAGCCCTTTGGCAAACTTCCTAAACCCACACAAGATAGAACCCTAAAGATAGAACCCTAAAATAATGTTTGCCACTTTTGAAAATAGAATAGTTAGTAGTAGAGGCTACCTGAGGTAGAATAAATTTAATCGAAACGTAATTGGAAGTAAGATTAGATTAGTCTCATTTTAGTGTAGCAATTTATCCAAATTTACTAATTACGTTCATATTGTGCCAACTCAAAAAATAATATATCTCCTTAATTGAATCCTTGTGTAGTCTTTACTCCCAATAACTGTTTAGTGGGATTGATCAAAGTCAATAATCGCCGGGCTAGATGATAGTACAGACTGTACCAAGTATTAAAATATAAATCATTTTGTGGTTTAGGATCTTCGATTTAGTCTATCTAACTAACATTTTAGAATAATCAATGAGCCATGTCCTTCGCATGACATCACACCTTACGCCTCCCACGATAGTTTGCTACCATCAGAGACATCTGATAATACCCGATCCTTTATGCCTCCACCACCTGGAATGCTGAAAAACTACGATCAGCTGAGCGTAGCGTCCCCTACTGGAAGTCGCTTAGCAGTAGGACTGTGGAATTTCCAGAGAACGACGATGGCCCTTGCTGGTGTGAGGATGGAATTTGAAGAAAATGACGGGGATGACTGTCGTTCAATATCAAATTGCAGCAATAGAGCTTCGCCAATCTCATGGTCATCGACCAGCGTTAAAAGTTATCGTGTAATGAATGGTATGGACTTACTATTTTTTCAGCTTCGGGGCAAAATAAGGTATGACATATAGGTACGGCGTCCTAGAAAAATTATATAGCAAGACAAACATGGTTTTAATTTTTTTGCTTTAGACGGCTTATTAAGTTGTTTGTGACATTCATTGTTTGTGAACTTTGTTGATCAAGAGTTCTTAATTGGGTGCCATAGCCACACGGGGCGTGGGGGGGGGGGGGCATCTACAGATCCCATTCCACTCCAAGATTAATAGAAATAAAAGGGAAACATGTGATTTTCTAACATACAATAGGGTAATGTACAGCTTTTTAAACACGTAAATTTCCACTCTTTAATTTCGCAGAACCTCAGTAAGAAACGTATTAAAATCCTGAACATACCCACAGGCGCTGTTACCCACCAGCTATTCAGCGAAAACACGTGCATCTTCAATTTTTACTATTCATCCCAAAAGCTGCAAAGAATTTACGTCGGGCCTTTTCATCCATTAGACCTCATAAGAAAATTTTATCATCAAAGAATGATTGTAGGGTAAAGATAGGCCCTTCTAGAGTCCCAAGAATGACATGTGTTCTGCGTAAAAATAGACCGAAAGTGGTGCATCATCTTGCCACGTAGATACCATTTTCTAGATTGACATCTTTTCCACGTCGAATCGTTTGGACTTGCGAGAAATAGACCTCTGGCCGTGTCTGTATTTTGATGCCTTGGAACCATCTTTTGCTTCGACCCTATTATGAGTTATGAGGTTATTTATGGGAAGAGCTGTTTTTATGTGCTTTTCAAATGGTTCTCGTTTAAATTGGGTCTCTGTTATATGGGTCGGTGCTCTTTGAGACCTTAAAGTAGTTCAGTAGTTTTCTAACACTGAGACCCAAAGGTATACAGAGTCTGTATAGCAGCTTAATAATTTTAGTATCTGGGAAAAAAGACAAGAAAATGAATGATACGACTATATCTCCATGCAATAAAGGTAGTGCTTGGAGTATTGCTAATTTCAGAGCCAAAAGACATTCGTCCATATTTGGTCCTCTAAATGAATGGAAACTAGAATACATGGTTCCTCTGCATTGACTTGAAGGCCCCCTAGCAAAAAGTGTAAACATTTGTCTTCAAACCAAGATTGGAAAATTGGAAGCTACAATGATGACAGCGGCCAAATATGGGCGCTCCAAAAAGCGGATGAAAATTTGCTAGATCTTTTCCAGAGAAATTGCCTACGGGTTGTTCTAGGTACCCGGCTGACTGACCGTATTTCAAATAGTAGACTGCACGAAAAGTGTGGCTCAATCCTTCTTTCTAGAACTATAATAAAAGAAAGGCTTAGATGGCTAAGGCACGTTCTGCGGATGAAGGATGAAAGATTGCCAAAGATTGTCCTTTTCGGCCAAACGGAAAGCAGGTAATTCGCGGTTGGGGTAGGAGGATGTCATAAAGAAATATTTAAAGGAAATGGGAACTTCTTAGGAGGGTGTAAAGAGGGCGGCTTTGAATAGAGTGGAGTGGAGGAGGAGCGTGCGTAGCTGTATTTGCCTAAGGTGGCCTGGTGCTGCTGTGAGTTGTTCGTAGTAGTAGTATAGTAGAAACTAGCAAGTAATCGTACCCGTCGGTACCTGTATTTTTTACTCTGTATTCTGGTTGGAATTTAAATCACACTATTGATTTTCTTTAGCACCGAATTTACCAATTCCATCCTCTATTTTGGGTACCTTTAAATTTCTAGCGAAATTAGTAAACTGTCGACCTCTTTTGGGATCAACTCAGGTCCGACCTGAATACCACCAAAGAATCAAGTTTATTTTAAAATTACCATCTTGTCAGAAATTAGGCTAATTTGTATGTATTTTGTATTCAATTTTATCTTTTTAATCTCATACCATTCTGTCCCATCAAAATTATTTTCCACTTTTTATTCTGACCTTTCCTCCAGCTGAGAACGTCTGGGGTTCCAAGTGAGGGGGAAAATTTTATAAGAAATATAGGGTCTGACTTCCTCTTTATTAGTATTTAACGCGTAAAGAAATTGTATCTTCATTGACTGTGACGTTAAAAATGAATCAAACAAATTGGCTAAGGTTTTAAAAATAATTTAGAAATTCCTAGAATTTTAGTTATTTACTTCTAAAAATCTCTTCAGTTAAACTTACTACTCAAGAAAGAGTTTAATAATGATTTGTTTAAAATCCCGAAAAATGGTAAGCACATATCATGAAATGTATAAGGTAAAATTGAAACAATATTTTTCTCATCGTCTGAATATTCTGTATTGCAGTTGTTATTTTTTCGAATTGCTTTTTCAAAAATGTTGTTTTTATGTAAGATTTTCATTTCATAGGTATCCTGTAATTTTTGGTTATAACCACTTTTATGTATTTATGAATTTGTGGTTTCAAGATGAATGCGTTAAGTCAAAGGATCAGGGATATGGGTATCGGTGGTCTAAATTTATTACCCGAAGGAAACAGCTAGTATTCTTTTTTCACTTTTGTAAAGTTTCTTACTATCCTGAACAACTGAAAAAGGAAAGGAAATATGTGATTTTAAGTGTCTATCGGCAATATTTTCAAGATTCAGGGATCTTAGAAATTCGAAGCGTTTTATTCTGTAATTTTGACATTTTACAAGATATTTTGTTTTTCCTCACTCTTTCTGTGCAAATTTGACTTGACTTAGTTGCACTTTCTAAGACTTGAACAATATGCATGATTTTTGCCTATTGGATATACTGTCTTGAGTATGCATACAGCATGTGACACCTTTCTTAAAAAATCAGTAACTGAATAAATTCATGAGATATATCAAACACATTACCATACTCAAAATATAGGATATTGCTACTAATTTGTCCTACATAAGAAATATGAATATGAGATTGTTGAAAATGAGAAACATCTACGCAAGAATTAAAATCGACTATTGTTAAAATACAAGTTGATACTTTTAGGGTCTCCTCTGTCCCAAAATGGTGCCAGTCGAAACTTCTCCATCATTGGATCTGCAGAAAGCCTAGTCGGAAAGGTAAGCTTGATCCAATGTTTAAAAAAATGCCTTTCAATTTCAATTTGGATATAGAAAACCAGGGAAGCTATTAAACGGACATTTATGCTTTTTATGGCTCTTTTCAGACTTGGATTTTTTTATGCCTCACCCACTTCGCTTCAGCTATAAGTGGCATTTAGAAATGTTGATTCCCTCAGCAGACCATTTTTATTGCAAAAAGTATCTTTAAATTTTAGTCTAAGATGTTTTCTGTTGCAGCTTTTCACATTTCTTCACCAGTCAGGGACGATTAATTTTTTTTCATACACAAATCTTCTGTATATTTGTTTCTGGGAAAAGCTATTTTTCTTTTCCATTGAGACTAGAAGTGAAGGTTTCATTATTTAAGTAGTTTCGTTTTGGTTTTTCAAGATTCCTTATGAGGACAAGGGTTATTTTGTTTAACGTGAAACTTTTTTTTCTTATTCACGCAGTGTTATATAGAATCCGAGTAAGGTTGAAACATAAGCTATCTGAGGGTACAGTCTACCTAAGTATGGAGGAAAAGTATATACCCTAAATACATTAATGACTTGCTTCTGAAGCAACAAAGTCATGGTAACGGGGTTCTTTCACTCCTCAGAGCATTGGTAGAAACTCTGATGCTGAGATAGCCTTTTGCTGGTCGGTTACAGCCGTTTGAATGTTTTTGATTGTCCCAAAATTAGTTCATCCTTGAAGCGAATTTCGAATTTCGGGACGAGAAAATAGTCTCAAGGGCTCAAGTCAGGTGATAAAGGAGACTGAAGAGCCACAGGATCATTTTTACTGGCCAAAAAGTTGTTCATTGAAAATAAAGTATGACAAGGAACATTATCGTGATGCAACATCCAGTTGTTCTTGATTTTTGGTCTGACGCCAATGACGCTTGTTTGGAGTGTCCAAGAACCTCCCGCCAAACATATTGATTGACCGTTTGGCCTTAGGCACAAACTTTTATTGACGATTCTGTGGATATTGAAAAAAAAGTGCATCAGCACACGACTGGTCTTTGGCTCCCTCCTAATTGACTTTTTGGCCTTGAAGGGATTGGAAAATGTTATTCGATGCTCTGGCGCTTTGTTTTACGTGCCCATCCTTTTCTGGAAAGTAAAAAATTTCTTGTTTTGTCGATGGCAGCTATAGGGTTCTCGCAAATTTCAAATTCCTTGCATAATTTTATCTTGGCTTAAACCATTCTTTGACGGAGTTAAATGCCTGCAAAAGCCACGTATATTATCATTATTAACGTGGGGGTAAGTCCACTACCCCTGGTTCTAGGATCAGACCTTTAAAGCCATTGCCTCCACAGCCCCCCAAAAATATGCTCTATTTTTGGTTGGGGGATGAACGATGGATTTGACCTCACCACCCTTGCCGTATATTTTGCTAACTGTTAGACTTATCCTTCCTTCACCATATTCTCCAGATTGACAATAGCATGATAAAACATCTCAAGCCAATGTCAGATCCTAGCTGGACATTATTCTGTCAGATGCATTCTTGTTTCCACAGTCGCCATCTAGCACCTTTGGCATGATGTTTATTCATCCTTCCTTATTTGGGAACTATGCTTCCCAAAAATTTCTATTCCTGTTATGACTTCTGTAACCATTCTCATCTTAGACGTTTTCAGTCACAGAACATGTTCACTCAACCTGGGACTTAACTTTGAAAGTATTTCTTTTGTTTCCTTGTATCCCACCTTCCTAGGCCATTTTTTTCCACTCTCTCATTACCCCAACTCTTCCCCACTGCCTTCCAGTAGCCCTGAGAAATGGGAATGGAAGATTCTGGACTATAGTATCTGAACGGTGTCCCAGCCTTGGCTGCTTCATCTGTCATTTCATTACCCTCTATTCCAGAGTGACCTGGTATCCACGTCAATTTAATTTGGTTTGCTTTGGATTCTGTCCCAACTCAAACAGGCTCCTTAGATATTTTCCTCTCAATAGGGATATTAGATGCTCCATAAATGCCTGAATATATCCGGATTGCTGTTTTAATAAATTCAACAAACTTTTTATGACTAGGTTCCACCTATATAGGGAACTTAACCCCTCCCCTCCCCTGTGAACATTCTTTCTGAACAGTTTTGATTTCTTGATACCCTTTAGCTCTACCACAACCTGTCAATTCCTGAGCATATTGGAATTCTATTTCTGAATAAATCTTATCCAGTCTTACTATGGATTCAATGTCTTAGTATGGCCATTCCTGTAGATACAAAGTGACATTATCAAATGGTCCTTCTATGTCATGGAATGGACCTAAGGCGTATTCTTTACATTCTAAGGTTTGCTCTACCCGTCAAAACAATTGGCGAACTGCAGCGTATGTAGAGCCTTATATCTTAAGTCCCATTTTTATATCAGATACCACGTGTTTGAACTCCGAGTTACCAATCAGATACCAATAGATCAATCGTTCCATCAATTTCAATTGAAAGGAGGTTAAAATTCTATAAGACTGAGGTTTGAGTAATCCAGGGCGGGTTTTCTCTTAGCAATACTAATATAATAGGTTTGTATTTTCTCCCATCCCTTCTGGAGCATTATAGGTTATACCCTATCGGCTCCAGGGGCTTTAAAAGACTGAAAATCATCCACGGCTTTTTCGACCCAATCCTCCCTCACAATTTGTGACACCAGCTCCTCCTTTGTATTTGGTTTTACAAAATAGGCTTGGATATGAGTATGTTCTTCAGGGTTTGAACATGGACTTCAAGCATGCAGTTCAGGGTTTCTTCCGGGTCTGCTGTGAGAGTGCCATCTACTCGTTTCACATCTCCCAAGTGACACCGGTGGTCTTTTTTGATAGCGTATTACTATTTTCATCTGACTCTCTACTTTCGCAGAAAACCCTCCATGAGGTCCTTTTTGCTCTCCCTATCTTCTTTTTAAGGTGTTTTAAACCTTCCGAGTAAGCGTTCCAGTCTTTGGGATTATTCGAACAGATAGCTATTCCTAGTAGCTTTTGAGTCAGTTTTCTTCTTTAATTTAATTCAAAGTGTTCGGGGAGTTGCCTGTTGAAACGTACTGTTCATGTTTTCTGTAAGTTTTTATGCCTCCTTGTTTAGATCCCCTTTGGTTACTCCAGGACTGAGGGGCAGATTGGCAAATTTGTCGGCTGGCACTTGATTATAGGTGTGCCAGTTCGTTTTCCTTATATACTTCAGAAGGTCCCTTTGTCACTGGCATATATTTATTTTAATTTTTATTATTCGACAGTCAGATTATTGCAAGATCCAAAAATATTCTCTTTCCTTTCGTTATTAAAGCAGGGCTCAAGCCCCAGTTGCACCACGCAAGGCCTTACCCAACTAGGTAATCCAAAAGCTCAAATCCTCTTCCATTTGCATCAGTACTTTCATTTGTGTCAGTCCATAAAATGTGATGCGCATTTGTATTATATGACAAGTTTAGTGGGATTTTCTCATCTTAACACTATTCTACCGAATCTAGTACCTTCTGCGGTGGTGGTGTTTTATTGTGTTGCATATAAACTGAACTAAATACCACACATTCATGGATAATCAGATTTGTTACAATAACAGCTACTATATCCTAGAACACTATTTAAACAATTTCTAAGAATTAATTTTATTTTGAATGATTAATTAACGCTCTAGGAGCATTGCTTACCTCATTATGAACATGGAGCTCTGCTCCTTCAACCTTCCTCATGATCTTTCCTCCGACAATCCATGGCTCCTGGACTATTGCAAAAAAATTTCTAGGTTTTTGCTAGCTATCTTCTAAGATTCTAAGAGGCTGCTTGGCATTGATGCATATTGATCTGCAAGTATTCTAGCCCCCGTGGCTCATGTGCTAGCTTTATCTAAAAGCGCCTGCAGTTGAGATTAAATACTCTGTCCTTTGCTGGGTGGACCCTACGAGCTTTTTGTAAAGTGTTTTGAGGATTTTACCCTCAATCCAATGGGGAGTTGGAAGTTCTATTTCTCTACTTCAGACACCAACTTCACGTCAATTGCCGTGTTTATATAGGGCTTTCCTTTTTAAATACGTCTTGATAACTTCAATTTGCAGGCGACCAACAGTCCAATCAGCTTCTCTGGTGATCCAACATTCGGATTATTGTTAGAAATTTTTCTTTTCTCGTAGGTGTGTCTCCTGGAGTGAGGGCAACGTAACTTTCGTTGAACCCGTTTACTACCTCCTTAATCCATGACACCACCCACTCATCCTGGTACCCTCCTTTGATTATGTCCTTTTCCAATCTCGGTAAGGCTACATCCAGGTTGAAGTCAAAGTTGCCTTACAAGGTTTTGGCCAAAACAGCCTTCATCAAAAGGACGACATCATCTTCTTTGACGGGTCACCAGTCACTCTTACTCACTTTTATGAGAATTAGTCTAGCTGCTTCCGCAAATCCCCTCTTTTCAGTACCCCAGGAGCCTCCTTCTTACTTTTCTCTACCTTGGGGCTGATTTGCCAGAAAAACTTCTGGGGTCGTATCTTGGGACAAATCGTCTGTGTCTCTCTTTTTCCCCTTTTTTTGAGGCAGTCTGCCGGTCAAGGGACGTATATCCGTGTTCCAGTCCAGGCTCTCTCCCGTCAGGGATCCCGGTCTGAGGAGATGTCTCCTGCGGACCATCTGTTCATGGTCTTCTGGCTTTTCCTCCCACTGGATGGGTTTTTTCTGCACAAGGATTTCTCTCAGCATTCATCATTTTGTGTTTTAATTGGGTTTTTCCCAAATTTAGGCTTGTTCTGTTCTAGGTGACAGCGTCAACTTAAGCCATCCACGCTTGTCTTAGCGTCAGATTTTTTAAACCCTTCGCCATTTCTGGCTCTAGGCTTTGGGGGACCATGATTATTGACAAGGCTTCGCCTTCGCAGGCGCTTTTCGGAAACTCCTCCTTGTCCACGCTCATGGCCTCTACAGATGGGTATTCTTCATCTGTGATTTTTATCAGTTCTTTATTCTTTTTCATCATCAATAAAAAACAATTTCTTGACTGTGGTTTCTGATCGCTAATTCGGGACAACAAAGAACTTAATGGCTTGGATTAGGCCTCGGGGGAGATCCCCATGCAAACCTCCAAATTAATCGTTTATTTTGTATGGACCGTTTAGGTATATTTTTCGGAACACAGGTGCCATCACACAGTATAATTGCCTGTGAAAATTGGAAGCTGAATATACAACTTGTCAAAAGTTTTAAATCAATCTGTTATCCCTGAATTTTCCATATACAGGTTTCTCTGTGTCTTTGGGGCAAAAATTGTTTTATGCCATGAGCCCGCTAAAACTACCACTTTCCTATGGCACATCCTTTTTTGCTACCTAAAAAGATGCTAGAACCTTTAATTATTCTATGAATGAACCTTCTCCCTATTTTCTAGGACCACTGGTTCGATATGATCATCCCTGACGAAAACAATAGATAAATAGAAAGTACACATCTTTGATCGTTCTTTCTGGAAAAAAAAACAAAATTTGTGAAAATAGGGGCTTGAAAATTTTGCAACAGGGTTCTATGTTATGCTAAATTTGATGCTGTAATTATCATCAAAATCACTCATCTTTTGAGGATGTTTTTCCTCTTTTCCAAAAATCAGCAAATGCTTGGTCCCGCTCTAAGTACAAGTGGAAGTACTGCAAGAGCAAGTGACTCGAGTAACTGTCCCTTCCTCTTTAAAGTGAAATTTAATCTATGTCTATATTGCCTAATTTAATTCTTTCTGTCTGTCTAGGTTTTGGCTGAACAAGGCCTAGGAAAATTCGTTGACGATGAGTTCGTGAGAACCACCTCAAAAGAAATGCAAGAAGCTATGGATATGAGCAGAGAAGAGTTTGATTTAGCTGCACACAAACTTTTGCAACAAACAACTCAGCAGAAACAACCAATAACAATGACAATACAACAAGAAATTGAAAAGCTTGAAAAAGACACAGATACACTTCCACCAATGTCCAAACGAATGAGGAGTCCTATTGCATAAAAATTTGTGGATTGTGTGTGAACACAAAGTTGGGTGAGAAACACAACTTTTTAAAGAAGATACATGAAAAGTCGTGAAGTGCTCCTAACCTGGATTCCTAACAAGGGCATATTTTCAGCAAAAAATTTTAAACATGTAGATCGAAGTCGAATTTGTTATATTTACAGGCCATATCTTAGTGCCTAATTTAGGAGCACTCTTCAAATTGTACAAGTGCCTTTGAAATTTTAAGAACATTGTGATACCTTATGTATCAGTGAAATCCCTTGTTTTCCTCACAGAAATGCTATATTGTTTCACACTTTTTAAAATCCTTATTTCTATTAAAGCATGCTATAGTATTTTCTAATTATTGGAAAAAACCTTGATATAGTTTCAAATAAAATGACAATTTCTTCCTTCCCATTCGTGCTCTAATTTAGGATAGGTTAAGACGATGGAAGAAAATGGCACTAAGTTGCTTGTGATGTTAGGATAAGACTCATATCAGGTGTGTCACCAATCTTGCCTCTCAAGAGCTTTAGTGTTATTTTTCTTTCCTGATTAATGTTCATCCTGTAGTAATTTCTAATAGCATTTACATAATATTCACCACATTTTGAACTTGTCTTCGGTTTCTTTCTTCAATTACTTTTATGCACCCTTAAGCTTAAAATAAAAAGAAAATATTTGAAATCAATGTGAATACGTGAATCCGTATCGAAATTCCCTTTGAAACCATTACATTTGGGAAAAATAAGAAATAAGTAAGTCTTTTGGGACCAGGTTATGTGTAGGATTTCTAAAACCCCTATTAAAGCATGCTATAGTATTTTCTAATTATTGTATTAGAAATTCCAGTAATTAGAAAATCAGATAATCAATAATATAGAAAATCAATAATATAGAAAATCAGGCAAATTTTTAAGCTAATAAGTTTTGATGGGTAGTTTGAACTTTAACTAATTTTGCATTGACGGTTTGAAGAAGCTTTAATTAGTCTATAAAGTAGTTTCATTTGACTTCTTTGAAATGTATCAACTTAGCTTTGAAGCTTCGTCTGGATGCTGGTGAAAGCGAAATCAAAAAATTTTAAAGATCCGCTATAATTTCAGTTCAGCAAAAATTTCAAATAACGTTTATTTGATCACTGTATCTGAGCCTATGTCATGACATTAGCTTTTTCTTGTGTTTCTAGGACCAGGGCTTCAAGACGTTTTTTTTGGAGCAGCGGAAATATTAAACAGTTTATTATTGCAATACCGAAAATTCCAAGCACTTAGATTTGTTGGTAAATGTGCGAATCTGTTTTGTATTAAATACCACAGAGCATGCTAAAAAAATCTATGCAACTGATGCCATCTATAGTAAGTTAAAATCAATAAATCTCTCCGCAAAATTCAATTTGTAATTGTAATTAGCTATCAACTTCAAGAAAAAGCAGAATATGATTCAACCATTGTAAATATAATAAAAACAAAATAGGTGTTTATTTTAAAGAGAATATTTGATAACCCTTCCTACTCTATTCGAGAAATAGCAATTTTTGTGCTGCATATTGTTTGAAATAAAGTAAATAAATAAATACAGTAAATAAATTCTGCAAACTATATTAGAACTTTGCTACAGTGTTCAAGTGTGATGACAGTGGTCAAATATAGTTCTGAAACATGCACGCTCCAAAAGATGGAGCAGGATTTTTTTTCATTTTTTTGCGAGAACTGTCTACGGATCGTTATGAATACCCGTCTGACTCTCCACATTTCAAAAAGTAAGCTGTACGAAAAATAGGCTCTAGCCCGCTTTCTACGGCTATAATGAAAGGAACATTGACACTGTTAGGGCAAGTTCTGCGAATGAAGGTTGACAGATTGCCAAAGATCATTCTTTTCGGCCAACCAGATATGGAAAAACAAGAAATAGGTCGTCCCAAAATTGGATGAGAGGAGTTTGTAAGGAAGAATTTAAGGTAAATTGGAACAGATTGGGGTGATGTAAGGTGGGAGGCCTTAGATACATTGGGATGGAGGAGGAGCGTGGGTATCTGTGTTGGCCTCAAATTGACTGGTTAGTGCTATGAGCAGCAGTCTTTTCTTTAATTATTCAATCTTTAATTTTTTTTTACATAGTTTAGCACCAATGAATGGCAGTGTTTGTCTTCTGATAGAGCACTCACGAAAGTAACACTTTGTAATGCTTCATATTGATATATTTTTTCGCTCATTTCTGCTGTTTTTCACATACATGACTTATTTCCTAACATAGCGCTCGCTAAGTTTAACACTACATAACCGCAAGTGGGTTTTTTCATCAAAAATTGAGTTCTAGGGTTTTCCGACCAAGTAACGGGTTAAATTGCATGGTGACGCAGAATACCGTCATGGGAGGATCCTCTATAGGAGGACAACTATGGCAGGGCATAAGATCCAGATCTATGGACAACAGCCTCTGCAAAGGGCTGCCTCGACCCTTTTGGGGTACCTGCAAGACAGGGGATCTTGCGGTCAACTCTATTCCCACTTGAGGAGTGGTGCCCCTCGAGAAAATTATAGCCTAGTAAACGAGACAGCATTCGCACGGGATTCAGATTAACGGACAATTCTTCTGAGCTTTGTCTGTTTTGACGGGTGTTTTCGGGCCAAAAATCTCTTCCTAGCTAATTTATCTACTGTGGGTTGCCTCCCCAGGGTAGAATAATTTTTGTAGGCATGAATATATAATGAGTCTGAGGTAATAGGCTTGGGACTGTCAATGCAGGATTTCGACTCTTGTTGATAGGAGAGCATCGCCAAGTGCTGAAAATCGTGCTGTGACCAAGATGGGCCCAGGATTGTACAAAGTCTCCATTCATATTGAAGGTCCCAGAGACTTTTTGATGTTTGGTTTTAAGCCGGCTTAAGATTTTCGGTGTAGACTTGAGAAGATATGTTGATCCCCGTCCTGCACCGGTATCCGGGATCCTTGCTTTCCCTGAGGCCAACATAATTTCAATGATTTAAAAGAACATAAAAATTGGAACTTGGGATGTTACGACGTTAACAAATTACTATCGCATCGACGTTTTGACTGACGAATTCAGACGATTTGAACTGGGCTTATTAGGATTTTTAGAAATTCATATCCCAGGGGTAGGAAGCATGAAATTAGGTGATATAGAATTTGCTTACTCAGGCAGGAAGGATGGGCTACATAGACAGGGAGTAGGACTCATGATGAATAAGGAAGCTACTAAGTCTTGGTTGGGCTGGGAAGGTATTGATAATAGAGTACTAATTACTTATTTTATTACTAAAAAGTTCAGGGTCTCAGTTATAGTACCTGTATAGTTAGAGTACCCTGCTGAACCCACTTACAGAGATACTAGAGACTCAGATGAATTTTACTTACAGTTACAGGAGCAAAGACACAGGGTCCAAGGTACAAATATGGCGTTTTTACTAGAAGAATTTAACGCCCAGGTCGGTAGAAATAGGAATAGATGGTATCCTTTCCTAGGTAAATGTTTATCCAAGGCCGACTATTCTGGTACGATGAAAAAGCTGTTATTGATGTTAAAGAAACTTGATGCCAGTTGAAAATTTTGGTCCACCACCTAGTGCGAAGCTTCCAAATGACCCTAATGATATCCCCATGGGGCTGGATAGTAATGCCATTGATAGTGATGCCAAGACTGTGGTAATATCGGCAGCCTTTTCTCAGGCGGTATCGACAACTAAAAGACCTGTTAGTGCTATTATTAGCCCTAATAACCTACATCAACCAGGTACTCGTAATGCGGTACCCAGAGCAAGCCAATCCAAGAAGAAGATTTAACAGAAGACCCTGCAGTGGATTTTCCCGTGATTTTGTTGATTATAGACCGTGAAATATGTTAACAGATATTAATAGTCTTAGAGCATTACCATATTGCTTTTTCCCCGACAGAGGCTAGGAACGAGAAACCCCAAGAAGAGGCTAGTGATGTTAACGCACTGACAGAGAGCGTAGATGCATGAGAAATAAAGGGCCATATACCGAGTTTAGTTTCATGGAGCATGCAAGGATTACGTGATAAGTTACATTATTTGTATGATGATTTACTTTCGTTTGAAGTGATTTCGTTTATTGGAACATAGAATGATCTTTCTCCTATATCACCTCTCCCAGGGTATCTGGTTGAACAGGTGGTGCGTAAATCAGCAAGAAATAATAAACATTATGGCGATATTTTGGTTTCGATTAAATCATTAGCTATTGATGGTTATGAAAAAGTTAATAACACATCTGAAAACTCACTTTGCCTGTGTATTTGTTTTCAACGAGGGAAGAAATTAATTTTTGGTGTTGTGTATGTCCCTCCACGAAATAGATCGTGGAGGACTGCAGGATACCAGCGAAAAACAATTCCAGACAAATTCCACAAATCACTTCAATTTGTGATTAATGCAGTTAGCAAAATAAGAAGCAATGCATTGTATATGCGTTTATTTGCACAATTATGCGATGAAAATGATGAAGGATTCATACGTTCTACATTTAATTGCCCTGCATGATGACTTCAAAATCAGATCAAAATCAGGTAGACCAGAAATCCATTTGATTAGGCAATGTTATATTGCAAGAGGAGCTACTCAAGCTTAGCACTAATGAGGAGCTGAAGGTGAAATTCAAAAGAGGGTATCAAACATTTTGGTTGCAGGCAGAATACCCAAAAACTATTCTGAACTGTGGGTAATTGCGAGAAAGCCTTTGACAGCGTTTCCCTCGTCATATCTTGTCGAAAAGAGTTTTAGTGTCATTACAAACCTTTTAACGGAAAAAAGGAGCAGATTAAATATCACAGAACGAGGAGATCTGCGACTACTCCTAACCAAATTGAACCCTAATATTGATAATGTGTTGCCAATTCATCAATTACATCCTTCCCATTAGCACATGACTTTTTTGTGATTGTTATTGTTGAAATGTAGAAAATATTTTACGTTATTAAAGAAAGGGTAATAATTACATATTTGAACAAATACAACATAAGAAAGTATACTTTTTTTCATTCTGATTATTACTAAATAAAAGAAGTGAGAACTTATTGGTTCCTTTTGCTGTGATTAGATGTCAAAAAATTAAGTTGGATGGACGCAATTTTTTGATTGGTCAAGCTTACATTTTGACAACCACTCACTGCACAATCAGTAAATAGCGACGAAGACTACACTGCCTTTCCATCACAAACATCAAAAACAAGAAGAACAATAGGGAATTCTTTTCGTAAGACAGCGGAAATCTAATTTGAATGAACATTCCTGGTTGAACTTTGCTGAAGTAAGGACGCTGGGAGTGTTATAAAATATTTTTATTTTAGTTTTATTGATCGTATGTTTTTGTAAGCTTTTCTTCTTTTATATATTTGTATTTTGCAGAGGACGGCCCTTGGATATAGGGCCGAAATATTCATTCAAATTATATGTCTTACGAAAAGACTTCCCTTTTGTTCTTCTTGTTTCTCATGTTTCTGGACAATCAGTTTATTTATGAACCAATCAATTCTCACTTCTTTTTTTTGAAAACTGTTAATTCGTGGTTGGAACTCAGCCAAAAGCTAATTACCATAGGTAGATCTAACCTTCGCATTTTTGTCGAATTTCGGAAATATGGTGCAAATATAGCTGAAGGGGGTCCACCCGAACAAGTAAAATTTTTAAAGTGGTATATGACAAAAAAGCAAAGTTTGGGAACCTCTGTTCTAATACATTCTTCAGGTACAGTTTCACATTCGCTATGGACAAATTTTGTTTCCCCAAATAGCTGGTAAAGTGTTCTACGCATACACCACCAAATAGATAGTTCCAACAAGTGTCTGTAATAAACCTGATGGTTATCCTCTATAGGAAATACTCTTGCTAAAAACCAAAATTTTTACCAGTTATTTTTATGAGTACCTTGACGAAAATCAAAGGGCCACTTAATTTGATTTGTAGCAGTGTTCAAGTTAGATATAAAAATAAAATTACTGAATTGTTATCAATAATCTTACAGAAACCAAAGGCTAAAATATTTATATATTAGCCAATCTGATATAAAGTATGCTTTGAAGTCCAGTAGGAGCTGGCTTGCGAATATCTACCTTGGAAAGAAATTTCATTTCAAGCCCATGTCCACAAACTTTGCAATTTCCCCGTATCACATTTTAATAAGGGTTTCTCGCAGTCCCAAAACGATGCTCCATGACTTAAAGAAGGAGTTTACATAACGAATGAAGCCTACCTTACGATTCTACCAATGTTAAGGAATACCTAGTTAACTCCTGGGCTTCATTTCATTTCATTTTTATTAGTACTATAAAAAACAACTACAATAATAAAGGGCAAAAACTTAAAAGGAAAAAGAAAAGCTAATACATCAGATACTGAAGCCCCAAAAGCTGAGCTTGTAGAGGGCCCAATCAATGCAGCAACAATTTCAAATGCGAAAAAAAACTAATATAAAATAAAGCTTTACATCAATACATAACAAAAAGGGACAAAACTGGCAGAAAAGGATTTAAAAAAAGCGGAAAAAGACCAAAATACAGAGAGTTAACTACAATCTAAGAAACCCAGAATCAGAATTAAACAATATTGGAAAAGACCTCTCACGCAAAATATCGGAGGGAAGAGAATTCCATAGCTTAGTAGCTAGATAAACTTGGGAACGCTGGAAAAAGAAATTCGAAACAGTGAAAGTTCAATGGATAGATAGGACTTACGAAGGGAAAGGGAAATATTTGAAAAAGGATCTTTTAAAAAAAAAAAAGAACTACACAGGCTTTTAGGAAGGAAACAATTAAAAGATTTATAAGCTAGGAGGAGACATTTCTTTTTTTCCAGGGAATCAATTTTTTTAATACCAGTATCATTATACAAATTAACAAGGGGTACCTTAGAGGAAGTCCAAATACAGCTTTCACAGCTTTATTCCGGAGTTGTTTTATATGAGTTAGCAGAGAAGAGCATGCCACGACCCAAACAGAGCAGCAATAAGAAAGTCGTGAATTGAAAAACGCATAATGCAGAGACCATTACTTCAGTGGGAAGAAAGGATTGAAGTCGTTGGAGGGCACCAACCTGGCGAGAAAGAAAACCCGAGATAGGAAAGATGATGCTTATAAGATATTTTAGAATCCAAAAACGCACCCAATATTTTAATTACCTAGTTAGTGGAATAAGGATATTATCAATATACAAATTCAATAGACATGGAAAAACAACCAGCGAGCGATGACCTGCCGTAAACATTAATGTACCAGTTTTAGACGCATCAACATCTTTTTTTTTTTTTTTTTGTGAGGCACCTCCGGCTAACTTTGTGGATAACCCTTTGCGCAAATGATGTTACGCTTGCCTATTTCAGCGCAAACAAAAATGCTTGTGTCATCGGCAGAGATCACGAATCACAATCTCTCTCTGACATACCAGTTTCTACGAGGTTGTTGATGAAGAGATGAAACAGTACCGGACCCAGAAGTGACCCCTGGGGAACTCTACTTTTTACAGGCAGAAAATGCGATTTGATGCCATCAATTTCTACATACTGATAACGATCTGAAAAATATGATTCAAACCACAGGAGCGATACTCCTCTTATTCCATACCTTTCTTATTTCCGCAACAGTAACGGATGATTGACCATGTCGAAAGCTTTGGAAAAACCTAGGAAAATACCGATTACCTTAAGTCCAATATCAAGGTTCCGTCTTATGAACTCGGTTGCATGAATTAGAGGGTACTCCATGGAGAATCCAGCTCTAAAGCCAAACTGAGAGTCGGATTATATGGGGCTGTCATCCTCACACGTAAATGCCTGAAAAAAAAGTACAAGTCTTAAATATGTCCAACCCTTTTTCGTTTTTTTCTCAAATTCAAACTATACGGCTAAATGGCTCCCTATATGATATAAATCCACAAATAGGGTATACAAAAAGTTGACAGGGTTAATAACCCCAGAGCTTACGGCTACTCATATGACTGAAAAAGATGCTAAAGTCTAGAATACCCGACTCACTTTTTCTGGTCTTCGTTCTTTAGTTTGAAACTGGTCATACATTAGTCCAGTTTAAGACGAAAAGTAATAGATATCGGATATAATGTTTCCGTTTTGAAGGTATTTCTCAAGTGGAAATTTCAGCGTTGTTATAGAAATGTTATTTTGTTGGTGTATCTCACTTTAAGGTTTACTTTAGAAAATATTGGGCAAAATTCTAGACAAGCTAGGTTACTTTTTACTATCTTGGAAAGGGATTTTTGGTACGTCCCTCTGAAAATTAATTTCAAACTCAGAAACCATATTTAGTCTGTTGGACGTAGAAGAGAGATGCAACAGTTTTACTTGGGAGGGGGGTTAAGTTTCCTGATGTTTCGATCATTTCTATAGCTAAAAGGGTAATATATAGTGGCTAGCGACTTCTGCAGAAAACGTTCTGAATGAATAGAAGTTGCACTATTAGATTCCTTATTTTTAGCATCTCCAAATCTCGTTAGTGTTTTTCTCACAATGTATCCTCTCCCCCTGATGGCCCCAGATAGGGCCCAACGATATGGATTTCTGAGGTCCAATGCCGATATATAGGTATCATACCGATGCGACATCGATATAATTTGCCAATAAGTTCTCATCCCGAAAAAAAAAATGGGGTAAATTTTTCGTTGTTCATATAATTGACTTACGAAAAAAGTGAACATACCACTCGATGCCTTTTTTTAAGTTCTTTATGAATATATTGATCGCTTCTATCACAAGCTCAAATTTAAGCTCTTGTTGAGCTCTTGAAAATGACCAAAATATTTCTAGCTTTGGGTATAAAAAAGGCTTAAAACATTGGTTTAAACTCAAAACAAGCAGCCTAACCTAACCTTTAAAACAAACAAAATTTGTGATAGAAGCTATTATTATATCCGTAAAGAGCTTAAAAAAAGGCATCGAGTGATGTGTTCACTTATTCGAAAGTCAATAATATGAATATCGAAAAATTTACCAAAACCGGTACTTTCGTAAAATACAGAACACGCTCGAGAAGTAAAGTTAATCATAATGAAGTATACCAAAACATGATGAAAATATAATAATTAGTTTAAATAATCATTTAATTTGGACTATATTATTAGGGGTAAAGTAATTTAACATGGCGTAATCTTAGGATACCCCTCACCCCTAATATACAAATATATAGCCCAAACTATACAAGTAGAATGCATTCTGTCGCCTGTCCTTTGTCTTTGTCGCTATGAAACCGGTTATCTCAGATCTTGCATTAAGCAAACTTCTCGAGCGTGTTCTGGATTGTACGGGAGTACCAAAAAACTTTACCCAAAGTTTAGATTCTAAATTCTCTACTTATATTCATTCTCACCTGTTTCTGTCTGGTCTATTACACATCAAAGAACAGCCTCGATGATTTACTCTGGATTCCAAATACATGTAATGCAAAACAGATTTATTTAGAAACGATTTAGAAAAAAACTATTAAATCAAATAACGTTTGAGTCTGGGCAGTCGTCCAGACTCGAAGGTCCACTCCAACTGGGCCAAGTTGTAATGCAAAAAGCACAATTTTTCAGCAATTTCTCCTTTCAGAGGTCTTTGTTTGTCATCATAAACGTTCCCAACTGTGCCGAAAACTCATTCGCTTCGGACAGAAGAGGGCAGACAGCGGAGATACTTCCGAGCAAGTTGTGTTAGTCTCTTGAAACGACTGCTGTTATTTCGCCACCACTCTAACTAACAGTTTATTTTTTCCCGTTAATGACAGCCTCACTCATCTGCCTTTCCAGTTCCTGATCAATTTTATTTGCTGACTCTTCTTACTCACTTATTAAAGTTTTAAGCATGTTATCAAACAGGCAGTCAATCATACTTGCTGCACCTCTTCTCCTTCGTTTTGGATTTTCCTCCTCTTCTGTTGCAGTGGCTAATTTTGTTTTTCCAGTGTCTGACAATGTTTTTTCTTGTATCCACCTTTCAGCGTTACAGAGTTGCTTTTGACTTAAGGGTCGATGCTTGGATCTAGGATCCAGGAGATAAGCAAGAACATTTTCTCTGGTTGTACATTCTTCAACTCACCATAAATTTTGAATATTGCTGCACCAGGTGTGTGTTGATAAGTATTGACAAAAAAGAACTTTTACTTTACTTGACTTACCTCTGCTGATCTCTCCACTATGGTCAAACTTAGCTGGTGGGTCCGCCCCCAAGGACTGGACAAGCAAAAATTACTTGAGAAAACATGGCGCCATCTTCTGGATAAATTGCGCAGAAAAAAAAATAATAATTGGCGAATATTGGATTTTTTTTTCTCGATAACTGATAATGACACTGAACCTAATATCGGCCCTATATCGGTGAGGCCCTAACTCCCTGATATAAATCTATAACTATTATATATTTACCACTAAAAAACTAAAATACCACTCGATGCCTTTTTAAACGCTATTTACAAATATACTCTTCACCACCTTCACGAATGTGCCCGAGCCTCCCCGGTTTAATGGAACCAGATATAGGCTCAGGCCATATACAAAAGTTTGTTACTTTTTGGGCGGGGGTGTAATTTGTTGTGCTGATTTCTCGACAGCGGTTGATTCATGAACCTATTACCAAATAAAGCCAATAAAAAAACAACAACAAAACCTGATGAGTTTAAATATAGGCTAGCCTAGGGCTATATATACCTCCTCTTAGGGGGGGGGGGGGCTAAGATGCATTTATGAGGATAGCGATTAATATTTTTGGAACCAACGCTAAAAGATGCATCGAGTGGTATCCTCATCATTTCAAGAGTTTTCTCATCAAGGTCAAGAGTTTCTTTTTTGTGCGCATGTAAACCTCCATTACCTCTTTATAAGCAATTTAAAATTCTCTTAACCCCATCCTAAATGACTCCCCTGCTTCAACCGATCCTGTCCCAGTTCTGCACGAAAAAGCGAATTAATCTATATTAATCCTCATTTTCTCTGTCGTTGTCAGCGATGGAGTAACCAGTACCACTGGATGGGAGCGGTTCTTCTGAAAGAGATACTGTTCAAAAGATTGGAACCATTTGACTCCTTATTTTATGCTTTTTTTACAGTATAATAGTCACGTTGGTGACATTGCACTTCCGCTCCTGATGGTCATTCATAAATCTTGGTCTATCTTTAAGCCACAAAAATTCCACAATTTTTATACTGAAAACAATGTTGTGACAAAAATGGGACAAGGCTTGCAAAAAGCCTGTTCAAAACCTTCGTGCACTGCGGACAGGAAAATCCCTGAAAATTGATGAACTGCTCTTGAAATAATCCTAAAACACTTTTAAGTAATAAACTAGCTCCACTTGATTAAAAAAGAGCTTGAATTATCTTAAAATAAGAAACAACCGGGTACTTATGTATTATATCGACCACACTGTCATTCTTATCTGTTGTAAAACTGGTTTCTCTGTGTGCACTCGGAGATAATTAGCTTAGCCTGAGTGAGATAACTACTATGCAGGTATATTTTAATTAAATATTAATATATTGAGTTGTTTAGGGTAGGTATTTATTATAATGCGTTCTGGGCTGCATGCTTTCCATAATTATCTGGTAGTTTCCATGCTTTTGTAGCTAAAATATTATATCTTCATCATTTTATATCATATTTCGTTATGATTAACCTAACATCACAGCTTGAGTCTTGTCGATATAAAACGTAAGTACCAGCAAGCCGTCACATCAATTGCCATGACCCATATTTTTGAAGTTTTCGCCTAATTTTTGGCCACAGAAAACGCACACAAGTACATGTTATCTGTGCTTTTCAGAAAAATCTTGTACCTATCTTTGAACTTTTCCTTCCGCACCGATTGATTTTTCTCATTCGTTCCTCTATGCGTCTGAACAGGCTCTAGAATTATTCAATCAACGCAATGATATCATAAAGACTTGGGTAAGACAAATGATGTCATTTTTAGCAACGACCTTCACGTCTTCTGTGTAAATTCTCAATGATTTTTTAAAATTATCGCCAGTCATATTTGCCAAAATAAAAGTGAATCTATTTGTAAATGACTGAAGTAACTACCTAATGACTCGTCAACAGCTTTGAAATTGCACGAATAGACATTTAACACTGTCAGCCCCAAAAAAGGATAATCTTTATTATTATTCCAAGGGTTGATTGACCAATACAACAATGTAAGATGTCAAACTAAAGATCATCACTATACCTTAGACCCGAGAACACCATAGGTGTACGTCTATCCAACATTTATAAGAGGGGGCTTTTAGAGAGGCCTTGACCTCGTAAAAGAATGCCTGTGGCCCCATAATTGTCGGATTTTATGAGAAGATTCGTCAGATTGATCTTGGACCCCCCCCCCCGCCTCCAGATGTCTTGTTCTTTTTTATCACATTTTTCTAAAGGTTTCTACCATGTCCGATTGGTGAAGTTGTAAAACCTTACAACTATACTAAACTTGAAGTACCAGATACATTCTAAGGTAATTGTTTTAAATGAAGCAAGATTGTTGGAGCAGGCCTGTCAGTTCTCGCCACAAGAACCATGTATAATTTTAATCTAGATGTGCATTAAAAGCTATTAATCATTCATGTAGCACCCAAACCCAAAACTCTGAAATAGATAATCATCTTTAGATAGAAATGAATCGCTGGATATAATTAATCTCCATTGGAAACCATCGATTTTTTGCATCCAATTTAATAAATCTTTGCTGAAATTCCCAAAAAATTGGTTTACATTAAGATTTTATGGGTTTATAATTTATGGCTGCACTTGTAATCTACATTTGCCATTTTTTCTGTTTCTACCGTTTTCTTTTTTAGACGGCTAGATAATAATTTAAGATAACATTATAATAATCTTTGATCTTCTTAAGGAAAATATCAAATTTATGCTACATAAAGAGGCCCCAAGAATAGAAAATTAAAAAGTTGTTAACAAGACTGCTGCCAAAAATAAACTTGCACGTAGTTAAAATATGGACATGAGATCTGCTATGTAACCAAATTCTAA
Source organism: Artemia franciscana (assembly GCF_032884065.1). Taxonomy (NCBI): domain Eukaryota; kingdom Metazoa; phylum Arthropoda; class Branchiopoda; order Anostraca; family Artemiidae; genus Artemia; species Artemia franciscana. The sequence goes on along the minus strand of NC_088883.1, from coordinate 16,952,856 downwards.
AAAAGATGGAAAAAAAGGAAAAGCTGTTCGTAGATTCTTAAAAGGATTATAAGAACAAATATTACGTTTATCTTTAAAATTTCTTCACAACAACCTTAAAAAAAAAAACAAGTTATATTTTTGCCAAAAATTAGCTTGAGTTGTTACCATCTTTGTCATAAATCAGTATTTAATTTTGACTGGAGAAATTCTGATTTTATGCCAAACTGTATCGTTGAGGATGCTTGTTAGCCCCTGAGGTATGCAATGGGTGTTAGATAGTTTGAACACTGTTTTCAGTGTTAGCTCTCTAAACATGGTGTATAATTTTTAATTTACGATTGATTCAGCCTTCCCCAATTTCAACGGCTATTCTAAAAGATGAAGCCAGGAAAAATATAAATAATAATAGTACACGGGAGACCCAACGATCTTTCTTGAGTAATAATTATAAATAGAACATTTTTTGTGCACTTACAAAAAAGTAGGGAATGGGGGAAAATGTCACACTAGGTGTTTTTGAGGACTCCATTCTATGTTTTTTGTGAGTCAAAATGGTTAGAATTCTGTATTTCCGGGCCTAACAACCGGCTTTTATTATCTACTAGCTGTTGGAGTGGCGCTTCGCGCCACTCCAACGCCTAGTTGGTGGGGGCGCTTTATATATATATATATATATATATATATATATATATATATATATATATATATATATATATATATATATATATATATATATATATATATATATATATATATATATATATATATATATATATATATATATATATGTGTGTGTGTGTGTGTTTTTAACTACGTAAAACTTGCGAATATACAACATTCTTCGCTGTCCCATTGTCTGTGCATATAAATAGATTGTCAGGTTTACTGACTCTTGAACATGCAACATATAATTGTCCATGGGAAAAACAACCCGTATTCAGATCTATACCTCATTATTCTAATGATTGCCCTTGAGCTTTGTTGATGGTGATTGCTAATCGAACATTCCCTGTGTCCCCGTCGTCATTTATATATCCCCCTCTGCCCCCCGGCGTCCCCATTGTAGTTGTGTCCCTGTGTCCCGGTCGTCATTTATATGTGCCGGTCGTGATTTGCGTCCCGGTGTCCCAGTCTGTAATTTCTCTTTGAGTGTCCCGGTCGTCATTTATATTCCCTGTGTCCCGGTGTCCCGGTCTGTAATTTCATCAGTTGACAAACATGACGTCAGTCGACAAACAACTTCATGACGACTTACAGCTCAATCCTTATAATGACGTCAGTCGACAAACATGACGTCTGTCGACACACAAACATGACGTCAGTCGACAGACACTTTTCTCTCAGCCATTTTTCTCTCAGTTTTTCCTTTTTTTTAAATTCTTTCTAGCATAGGGCCTAGTGATATTTTTTTTTATTTACTCTTTAATAATCATTAGAAGTGATTATTCTCTGACCTACACTGGTGGGAGGCATTGTCTTTCTTGAGGACATAACAATATCAGCGATTTAAATAACGTGATAATCGTAATATGAAACTTTACAACGTTGAAAGACAACTATCACATTGACATTTTGACAGACAAATTCAGCTGTCTTGAACTAGACCTGTTAGAAGTATCAGAGGGTGAGTTTCAGAGAAGCATGAAATTGGGTGATCTAAAATTCCTTTATTTACATAGGAAGGATGGTAGGGCTCGTCAAGCAGTTCGTGGTTACGAACTGTAAGTAAGGAGCGACTTGGCTCAATACTAACCGAAACTATAAAAAACGGAATTTTAATATCAATAGATAAATCAAAAGAATCGAACTATTATGCTGATTCCAAATATATAAGATTCATCAAGTTTAGTGTTGCTCATCAAAAGTTCTGCCAGAAAATCTGGTAAGAAAATCTGCCAGATTTTTGAAATAGGGGGGAAATAACCTCTTAAATCAAAGGAATCTTAATGAAAATGCCATACTCAGATTCAGCGTACCAGAGAAAACTACTGTAGAAGTTTTAAGCTCCTATCTGCAAAAATGTTGAATTTCGCTATCTTTGCCAGAAGACACATCACGACAAACATGCGCGTTTATTTGTTGTTTTTTTGTTGTTGTTGTTTTTTTTCCCAGGGCTAATTGTATCGGATTGATGGTCCTAGAAGATTGGGAGAGGGTTCATTCGAACAGAAATTAAAAGTTCCAGTGCCTTTTTTAAGTAACCAAAAAGATTAGATGGCAACTGCTAAAAAAAGGAGAATCTTTCTTCTAAAAGGAGAATCTTTCTTGAGGAGGGAAATTTCTGATGGGGTTGAATATTACAGGGGAAATGTTACACTGGGGGGATTTGAAAGAATTACTATACGAAATTCTTTTCATCTGTCTTACATTCTCTTTGCCAAATTTTTTATGTGGTGTTCCGGGAGAATTATCCAGGGGCTTTTTTCCGTGTGTTTTAATTTCCGGGAAATAATTTCGAGGGAAGGGGGAATTTCTGGATTGATCGAGAAACCGATTAGTGATTAAATTCTTAATCAAATGAAAGAATGCAGAAGAGAATTTTTCAGGCTGAAACATCTGGAAGCAATTTTACAGCGAGGGGGGATTCTCAGCGAGGATGAAGCTGTCCGGAAGCAATTTGGCGGAGTGGGGGGGGGGCAATTTACGTTTGATGAAATTTTAACGGAGGAGTTTTACGTTAGGGGGAGGGTATATTTCATAGAAAGTGAGCCAGATTTACCGGCATTATTTGAAAAAAATAGAATTTCTTCCATATATGAAGGATATCCCGCTCCTCAATACCTTGCTCTTTACTTTAAAGTTGGACTGTTTGTTCCAATTTTTAAGAGTGTCTACTGAAACAGGAGGCCGTTTAATTAGGATGGGAAGTTTTTTAACTGTGCTAACATTCTTAGCGTAAAGAGCCAGGTATTGAGGAGGGGGTAACCCTTTATATACGAAATAAATATGCCAAAATTAGTAAGCAAATTTTGTTTTTATTTTCCATATACGGTAAGCCAAATTTGAACCTCCATTAGTTGAAAAACGTTCAGAAATTAAATAAAAAAAGAAGTTTTAACTACAAATAAGGAGCGACATAAAAACTTGAAACGGTTATGTCAATCACGTATCAAGGACTTGTGCTTATTTTTCCCACCAAGTTTCATCCTGATCACTCCACTCTAAGTGTTTTCCAAGATTTCAGGTTTCCCCTCCAACTCCCCCCAATGTCACCGGATCTGGTCGGGAAAAGAGCTCTGAGACACGATATCCTTCTAAATATCAGATTTAATTTAAGATCCGATCACCCGTTCGTAAGTCAAAAATACCTCTTTTTCTAATTTTTCCGAATTAACTGTCCCCCCAATCCTTCCAGATGGTCGAATCGGGGAAAATACTATTTCTAATTTAACCTGGACTGGTCCCAGATACGCCTACCAAATTTCATCGTCCTAGCTTATCTGGAAGCGCTGAAGCTAGCAAAACCGGGACCGACAGACCGACAGAAATTGCGTTCGCTATATGTCACTTGGTAAACGCCAAATGCCATAAAAACTAACACGCATCCGTGATCTGTCTTCTGGCAAAATTCCACATTTTTGTAGATATGAGCTTGAAACTTCTACAGTAGGGTTCTCTGATACGCTGAATCTGATGGTGTAATTTTTCTTAAGATTCTATGACGTTTAGGGGGTATTTCCTCCTATTTTCTAAAATAAGGCAAATTTCCTCAGGCTCGTAATTTTTGATGGGTAAGACTAAACTTGATGATTCTTATATAACTAAAATCAACATTAAAATGCGATTCTTTTGGTGTAACTATTGGTATAAAAATTCCTTATTTTTAGAGTTTCGTTTACTATTGAGCCGGGTCACTAAGTCTTTGAAATAAGATTAGAGTATCTTATTCTAAAACGTGGGTAGCCTACTTCGAAAGGCCGAGGAAGATTTGTAAAGGTTTTTCAGAGGGAATGTCGAAACATAGTTTTTGGTATTCGTCTGACAGATCGTATTTCAAACAATAACCAGTGCAGAAAATGGGGTTCGATCCCTGTTTCCGGGGCTATAATGAAAGAAAGATTTTTCTTTTGCATTGATCAAAGAAACTTGGATACTTGTCCATTATTCAGAAAACATCCAAGATGATTCAATTTACAGGTACGGGGTTGCAACGACTAAGATGCTTGGGAGATAGACAGAATATATCTGGGCTGTATATTTACACATTAGGGGGAGGGTTAAAGTATAAAGTGTATGCAAAATATATCCTAATCTAACCAAAGAGTAAAGGGGTAAGGGGTAAAGTGCATGCAAAATATATCCTAATCTAACCAAAATACAAACTAAATATTTATTAAGATATAGCCACAATGTAGTTTTCCACTGAGCCGAAGTTAATTGTCTCCGTATATAGACAACAATAAACCGGTTATTGTCTGATTTCTTAGGGCCAAATTCCTACTGTTTTCTGAATAATTGACGAGTACCTAAACTTGGTCTAGACTTTTTTGAGCCGCTTTGCTGACATTAAATCTAAGTTAAAGTAAAGTTTAGTTTAATGTCTGGATGAAACATTTAAAAAAAAACAACATGTTTCTCGAACCACGCCCTTTTGTTCAAAGAAAAACTTGAGCTAGATAAATCCAAACCAATTAAAAAAAAAATCTCATTAACTTTCATTACGCTTTGAATCTAAAAAAATTCAGTATTTATGGCTGTAACCGTAGGATTCGAAGTTTTGACCGTTTATAAAGTAAAATTCGCAAATTATGTAACTTTTTGTACATAAAATGTCTCTGTGCGCCAAGCACATCATGCGTATCTTAAATGCAATTAAATAAAAAAACAAGTTTTTTTAACTGCAAGTAAGGAGCGACATTAAAACTTAAAACGAACAGAAATTACTCCGTATATGAAAAGGACTTTTCCTCCTCAACGCCCCGCCCTTTACTCCAAAGTTTGACTCTTTCTCTTAACTCTACTTCTTAAAATATTAAAAAAAAACTATTTCAGTGACTAACTTAAGTTCACTTCTTTGATGTTGTCACTAGAACATGTAAATCATATTAACTATTAGTTTTGTAATGTAAATTGTTCAATCATTTCTAACTAAGTTTAAATTTTTCACTAATATAAATTTATAGTTTAAATTTAAGGATAAAAGAGTTTCACTGTCTTAGATTGATTTTTAAACCCATTTTTTGTAGGATGGGTAGGTAACGTGGTCTTCGTCGTTATTTACATCGGAAATCGAACAATCACTACTCACAAAACCTTGTATCATACAACCAGGATCAGGATCCCCCCATATTTGCACATATTTATATTAAATATTTTTAAATTATTGTTTGTTCTTCCTGGATGCTTAATATGGAAATGAACGGATTAGACTATCGCATCTCATTGAGCAATTAAACTTTCAAAGAAACACTTACACTATAGTAACATGGTTGTCTTTTGTTTAAAAACTACGTAGAAATGATTCTGCTAAAACTAAACGAAGATTTGTTAAGATGTAATGCTTTTCAAGGGGAAGGTCTGATGACTTGACATCAGAGTTGTAAAAACTATTTCTGAAGGTAAATACGACACAATAATAAATAATTAATTAAGGCGCAATTTATAATGCAACGTTGTATATCATTATGTCGCTATGTTAAGTTGCAATTTCAGTTGTAGCCTATTACTTTTCAGTAAAACAAAAACCTTCTCCATATTCAGTGGTGCCAATTCACGGAAATAGCGTTGGGGGAGAGGATGACAAAAATCTATTTTCAATATCTAGGGGGCAATTTCGTTGTTTTTCAATCTTTTTTCAATGAAAATACGGAATTTTTTTTTAGTAGAAATCTCGAGAAAAGGTAAGCTATTTCTCAAATCAAAGGGGGACACAAAAAACTTGGGGCCGATACCCCCTGCCTTCTCCCAACCGACGTCACTGTCTATCATGGGTCAGTTAGTGGTGTACTTTCTGTGGCTTTCTGCCAAATGAGTATCAGGCCCTTTGGGTTCTTGCGAAAATATAAACTTCTATGGGCGGACAAGAAATTAATAAATATTAATAGTAACCTTGCTAAAACTAAATAATTACCGGACATAAGTATGCATGGGGCAAACAATAATGATAAATCCTCGGAGGATGAAAAGAGGGAGGCTTTGAATAGATTGGGATAGAGGAGGAGCGTGTGTCGTTGTGTTTGCGGTAAGTTGCTAGCAGTATTGCTAATGAAAGAAAAACTTTATTTGTTTTCTTTTTACCCTACTGTAAAATTTAGAAGACAGTTTGATTCTTAATTCATCTGTATGTCCCAAATCTAGTTAATTTTGAATTAGATATGGCTTGCTAGTCGCCAGGTATCATCAAGTATTCCAGCATAACGTTTTTTAAAAATTACTGATCCAAAATTTTGACATAGCCTAACGACATCATGGTCGAGTGAATGCTCAGTATAACAATAGGTTTATTAGATAACGGATCATCCATCGAAGACTATGGCCATATCACCAAGCGTGAGAAGAAAGGAAGCGTTTAATGTTAACATCAGTCACACAACGCAAACGCTACGGCCTACAAACGAAGTTCATTTCCGTTCTGAGCGGCAAAAAAAAAATAAAGATTACGAGCATGGACGCAATTGATCTGCTAAATACTGCACACGATTTAGTCGTTGTCACGGTTCAAACATAAATGGGTCACTTATAGCTCTTAAGAGGTTGTAATTAGCTTGAAATGGCTATTTTTGTTTTCTTTTTATTAAGGAAGGAGATGTAATTGTGTAACTCAGTATGTCTAAGTCAAATTCAAGAGCGGCTGTGATAATTAAAAGGGCCACATACGCCATTTTTGTAACTTTTCCGTAGAGCCAAAAACACGGAAAAAAGTTTGTCCCCGTCCAAAAGTGGCGTCTCTCTTTTATCTTCGCAACGACGACAAATACATAACTCATTTTCGACCAAAATGGCAAGTGTCACCCTTTTAATTATCACATCCGTCGGCTATGAGGTAGGTTAAAAGTGGCGTATGTCTCTTTTTCATCTTCATAACGGTACGAGATAAGACAATTCTGACTGCACCATTCTATCCCTCATGCTAAGTTTACCCATGACACATACGAAACTCATTTTTGACCAAGATGCCATATGTTGCCCTTTTAATTATCACAGCCATGAGTTCAAAATAGATTAGAGAACTTCTGAACTGAAAACACAAAGGTAACGTTATCAGATATGTAAGTGGCTGGGGGACTCTCTTCCCGCGCCAACCTCCCTCCAAAATTTGTTGCTCCAAGTTTTTATATTTTTCATGTTGTTTATCTTTTGTTTTTTGCATGTCTTTTCTCTTAAAAAGAAAACAAATCTTAATTATATTCGTCTCTTGTTCTGATGGTCTGTTAGTAGCCAACTGTAGTATTTGTGAAACATACATTAAAGTCCAATCTATCAATTTTGGCCTGGGCTATTGGTAAATCTTCTATTGCTACTGCCTTAAGTTGCCAAGATATGCCATTCAAGGCAGATAAAATATTGTGTTTTTTAAAGGGAGATTGGTGTAATTTGTCGCTATATGCATTGACCTTTCCGATGAATTTGTTGAAATTTTAAACGGAGCGAGCCCCCCAAGGAATTATCTGCTTGTGTATGACCCGCTGTTTTCTCCATTGCAATCATATCAATTGGCGTCAATTCGTGGAAATGTAAAGGGAAAGGGGAATATAGTTTTTGGAATCGGAGGAGGGATTTTTTCATAGAAAATATCTAAATAGGTGTTTTTCAAAATAGAGAGGGAGAAAAAATAGGGGGTAAATGCTTTAACGTTAGTTCGTTTTTCTATGAAAAATAAGCCTTCAATTAAATCCTGGCCTGATCAAAAACTTGGGAGGAAAAATTAGACATATGAAAGATTGAGTTATATATCCGTGATATAGGGAGGGGCAAAGACATATAGGAGAAAAAACTCAAGCAAAAAACTGTGATTGAGTCTAGATTACCGCTGTGTAAATAACCATTAGATGCCAAATTATGGTCATATTTCCTGATAGATCACTAATGTTGTGAGGGCGGGTTTATTGTAATTACCTACTAAGTACACAGACCAATCATAATTATTTTATTCCTCCCGTAGATTTTCTGACGTTTCAGATCCATCTAGTGTTCTTCTATGAGAGGGCATTAACCTTTTACGTGTATATGTAATTTCAAAAATTGTGGCATGTGTAAAACAGGTGTTTTGAAATCTGTCAGATTTAATGCTTTTTTGTTTGCTTTTTATTAATTTATTTATGGAAGAAGGCATGAGTAGAATTTTCTAATTTTACAGTAATATTACGTTTCTTTTCGCTCAGCGATGTGTTTAATTTCACCTAATTAATGGATGTTTTTCGGGTAAATAACTGGTTAGTAGTGTTCGTTTTCGTATGCAGACACGATTTTAACCTCCATTATTTTAAGACCAACTTTTTCAGAAATATTTTGGAATGTTGGGATAAGAGGATTTGTATGGTCTCTAATGGAAGCACGACTCTCTGGCCTCTTGTTGAGCCTCTCTAACTTCTGACCATTTATCCTGGGTCTTCGATTTACGTTTTTGCCCTCAGATTGCCGCCCTGCCTCTGAGTTTGTAATCAAACATAGAGACCTACGGAGGCACTTACTTAAAATTTATCTTTGTTTGAAGGGGTGAAGCGAGATTTGGGAGAGTCAAAAAAGAAAAACAAGGGGGATATATGAGAACTATAGAAAGCTATTGGGAAATGATTTCAAAGAAATTTGATAACTATGATTTTAATAATCTCGTCATCAGAAATGCTGGATAGGTGAACAGCAAATTTTCATAATTATTGGATAGGTGAACAGCAAATTTTCATAATTATTGTTCAGAATCTTTTTAGGAGTTTGGTGCCGGAAGCTTCCGAGGAAACCCCTACAGCTGTTATGTAAACCCTTGTTCAATATTTATTTTATACAAAAGTAGCGATATTTGTCATCAAAAGAACGAAAATAACATGGAGAAAACTCTAAAATCAGCTATAACATGTAATTGAAAAGATTGACTGATTTTCTCAAGACATGAAAACGTTTCAAGCAGCTGATTTTTCCTTGTTTCAGGTATAATGGTATTAAATCCTAAATTGGCTATTTAATTTTCACGGAAAAACTTTGTTTTTATGGCACTTGGTATTAATGAAGTGGCATATAGCGATCGCAAATTCTGTCGGTCTGTCTGTCTGTCTGTCCCGGTTTTGCTACTTCAGGAAATTCCAGGCAAGCTAGGACGATGAAGCTTGGCAGGCGTATCAGAAACCGGACCAGATTAAATTAGAAATAGTCATTTACCCGATTTGACCATCTGGGGGGGGGGCGGTAAATTCGGAAAAAAATAGAAAAAATGAGGTATTTTTAAATTACGAAGGAGTGACCGGATCTTAATGAAATTTGAAGTTTGGAAAGATATCGTGTCTCAGAACTCTTATTTTAAATTCCGACTGGATCTGGTGACATTGGGGGGAATTGAGGGGGGAACCTAAAATTTTGGAAAACACTTAGAGTGGAGGGATCGGGATAAAACTTGGTGGGAAAAATAAGCACAAGTCCTAGATACGTGATTGACATAACCGGGACAGATCCGCTCTCTTTGGGGGAGTGGGGGGTGGTTAATTTTGAAAAATTAGAAAAATGAGGCATTTTTAACTTACTAAGGAGTGATCGGATCTTAATGAAATTTGATGTTTGGAAGGACATCATGTCTCAGAGCTCTTATATTAAATTTCAACCTTATCCGGTGAAGGAGATGTTGAGTGGGGCGGAACCTAAGCTCTTGAAAAATGCTTAGAGTGGAGGGATCGGGATGAAGCTTGGTGGGAAAAATAAGGACAAGTCCTAGATACGGGATTGACATAACCACAACGGATCTGCTCTCTTTGGAGGAGCTGGGGGGGATTAATTCTAAAAAATAGAAAAATGAGGTATTTTTAACTCGCGAAAGAGTGATCATATCTTAATAAAATTTCATATTTAGAAAGATCTCGAAACTTAGCTTATTTTTTATCCCGACCGGGTCCAGTGTCACGGGGCGAAAATCTTGGAAAACGCTTAAAGCGGAGAGATCAGGATGAAACTTGGTGGAAAGAATAAGCACAAGTCCAAGATAGGTGACTGACATACCCGGAATGGATCCGCTCTCTTTGGTGGAGTTGGGGGGGGGGAGTAATTCGGTAAAATTAGAAAAATGAGCTATTTGTAACTTACGAACGGGTAATCAGATCTTAATGAAATTTGATAGCTAGAAGGATCTTGTGCTTTAAAACTCTAATTTTAAATCCCGATCAGATCCGGTAACATTGATAGGAGTTGGAGGGGGAAGCCAGAATTCTTGGAAAACGTGAAATCGAGGTATCTTACGAATGGACGATCGGATCTCAATGAAACTTGATATATAGAATAATCTTATGTCTCAGATGCTCCATTTTCAATTCGAATCGGATCTGGGGACGTAGAGGGTTGGAGGGGGAAACAGAAATCTCGGAAACCGGAAATCTTGGAAATCGCTTAGAGTGGGGAAATCGGGATGAAACTTAATAGAAATAATAAGCACAAGTTATAGATACGAGATTGATGTAATTGGTATGGATCCGTTCTCTTTGGGGGAGCTGGGGGTTGTTAATTTGGAAAAGTTGGAAAAATTGAGGTATTTTTAACTTAAGAACGGGTGATCGGATCTTAATGAAAATTGATATTTAGAAGGAACTCGTGTCTCAGAGCTCTTATTTCAAATCCCGACCAGATCTGTTGACATTGGGGGAGCTGGAGGGGGAAACCGGAAATCTTTGAAGATGCATGTAAATGTCATAGATACGTGACTGACGTAACCGGACTGGATCCACTCTCTTTGGGGGAGTTAGATGGTGGGGTTCAGTGCTTTTGCGAGTTTGGTTCTTCTGGACGTGCTAGGACGATGAAAATTGGTAGGCGTGCCAGGGAGCTGTACAAATTGACTTGATAAAGTCGTTTTCTCCGATTCGAACATCTGGGGGGCTGAAGGGAGAGGAAAAATTAGAAAAATTAAGGTATTTTTAACTTGCGTGTGGGTGATCGGATCTTAATGCATTTTGATATTTAGAAGGACCTCATGACTCAGAGCTCTTATTTTAAATCCCGACTGGCATTAAGCCTCTAATTTTCCTTTTAAAGCGATCAATTGATTCTCATTATCATTATCAATTGAGCGATCATTATCTTTATGGCACTTGGTATTTAACAAGTGACATATAGCGATCGCAAATTCTGTCGGTCTGTCCGTCTGTCCGGGTTTTTCTAGTTTGGGCACTTCCAGATAAGCTAGGACTATGGAATTTGGCAGGCGTATCAGGGACCAGATCAGATTAAATTAGAAATAGTCGTTTCACTGAACCGATCATCTGGGAGTGGGGGGTGGGTGATGGTTAATTCGCAAAAATTAGAAAAAATGAGTCATTTTTATCTTACGAACGGGTAATCGGATCATAATGAAATTTCACATTTAGAAGGATATCGCGTCTCAGAGCTCTTATTTGAAATCCCGACTGGATATGGTGACGTTGGGGGAGTGGGAGGGGAAACCTAAAATTTTGGAAAACTCATAGAGTGGAGGGATCGGGATGAAACATGGTGGCAAAAATAAGCACAAATCCTAGATGCCTGATTGACATAACCGGAAAAGATCCGCTCTCTTTGCGGGAGTTGGGGGGGGATTAATTCTGTAAAATTAGAAAAATGAGGTATTTTTAACTTACGAAGGGGTGATTGGATCTTAATGAAATTTCATATTTAGAAGGACCTCGTAACTCAGATGTCTTATTTTAAATCCTGACCGAATCAAGTGTCACTGAGGGGAGTTGGGGGGGGACCAGAAATCTTGGAAAATGCTTAGAGTGGGAAGATCAGGATGGAACTTGGTGGAAAGAATAAGCACAAGTCTAAGATACGTGAGTGACATAACCAGACTAGATCCTCGCTCTTTCGGGGAGTTGGGAGGGGGGAGGTAATTCGAAAAAATTAGAAAAATGAGTTATTTGTAACTTACGAACGGGTGATCAGATCTTAATGAAATTTGATATTTAGAAGGATTTTGTGCTTTAGCACAATTATTTGAAATCTCGACCAGATGCAGTGACAGTGGGGGGAGCTAGAGGGGGAAACCGGAAATCTTCGAAAACCTGAAAATTGAGGCATCTTTTTTTACGAACGAGTTATCAGATCTTAATGAAACTGGATATATAGAAAGATCTTATGTCTCAGATTCTCCATTTTCAATTTAAATCGGATCTGGGGACGTAGTGGGTTGGAGGGGGAAACAGAATCATTGGAAACCGGAAATCTTGGAACCGCTTAGAGTGGAGAGATCGGGATGAAACTTGATGGGAAGAATAAGCACAAGTTCTAGATACATGATTGACATAATTGGAACGGATTTGCTCTCTTGGGGGGAGTTAGGGGGTGGGGGGATTTCCGGTGCTTTGGCGAGTTCGGTGCTTCTGGACGTGCTAGGACGATGAAAATTGGTAGGCGTGTCAGGGACCGGCACAAATTGACTTGATAACAGTCGCTTCCCCGATTCGACCATTTGGGGGGGGGGGGGCTGGAGGGAGAGGGAAAATTGAAAAAATTAGGTATTTTTAACTTACGAATGAGTGATCGGATCTTAATGAAATTTTATATTTAAAAGGAACTCTTGTCTCAGAGCTTTTATTTTAAATCCTGACCGTATCTGGTGATATTGGGGGAGTTGGAGGGGGAAATTATAAATCATGGAAAACGCTTAGAGTGGAAAGACCGGGATGAAACTTGGTGGGAAGAACGAGAACAAGTCTTAGATACGTGATTGACATAAGCGGACTGAATCCACTCTTTTTGGGTGAGTCGGGGTGTGTGTGTGTGTGTTGTTAATTCGAAAAATTAGAAAAATTTAGGTATTTTTAACTTAAGAACGGGTGACCGGATCTTAATGAAATTTGATGTTTAGAAGGAACTAGTGCCTCAGAGCTCTCGAGCTGATAAATTCGTTTTCCCTAATTCGACCATTTGGGGGCCTGAAGAGAGAATAAAAATTTGAAAAAATGGGGTATTTTTAACTTACGAGTGGGTGATGGGATATTAATGAATTTCGATATTTAGAAGGACCTCGTGTCTCAGAGCTCTTGTTTTAAATTTTGACCGGCATTAAGTCTCCGGTTTTCCTTTTAAATCAATCTATTGATTCTTAGAATTTTGCTGGAGCTCATACCATATGAGTTCTTAGCTCTTCCGACCTCGTCACAAGTGCCATTTGAGCTCCTAGCTCTTGTTTAAAATTCAAAACAAGTAGAGAGCACCATCAAAAGTTAAAACTAATAAAACAAAACACCATGAACGAAAGGGGGTGGTTACTTCTTCGACCCGTGCTGAAATTTTAAGTGGTTGGTCGCGCTTAATACAACAAATGCTCAATTTACAATCATCTCTTTTTAATAATTTTCAAAAGAAAACTAAGCTGAATATTCTCATACTATCAATACAAATGAAGAAAATGTGTGGTTTTCAGTCAAGCGTAATCAATCCAGTCCCCACCCCCCGTTTATGGTAACTTTTGGTTGTTTTACGTTTTAACGCTGCTCTTTACTTGTGATATTGCTTTTTTTTTATTAAACACAAAGAAGTGTGGAAAAGCGTTGCCAGTCTTAATCAGGGTCATGCTCAAAACTATCGAGAGCCATGCCACCTCACCAACAAGAAATTGTCTCGTACCTCATAACAACCAAAGAAACCATAGCAAGCTAAATGTGCGTGAAATGATTTGACCCATTTTTTCAACAAATTCAACTTAAATCACGTATCACGGGCGGCTCAGGAACAACAGTTTGGGGGACCAATATGACAAGAAAAAATCATGCTAATAAATAAAATCTGGGGGGCAATGTGACAAGGGCGCCAATAACTGACCGAATTAACAAATTTATTGTTACTTCCTTGTTAGCTAGGACATGCTCGAGGTTTTCTATCTTGAACAAAAGACAATAACCTGTTTTCACGGTCTTTATACGAGACAATTAGCTTCGGCTCAGTGGGAAACTACATTGTACCTATGTTTTAATTAAATATTTAGTTGGTATCTTGGTTAGGTTAATTTAGGTTACGTATTTAATATAATGCGGTACAGGCATTCCATAATTCTTGTTGTAGTTTCAATAATTTTGTTGCTAAACTTTTATGTTTTCATCATATTTTGGTATATTTCATCATGATTAACCTAAATTCAATTCTTGAGTCTGTACTAGCTAACGAGGAAGTGCCATTTTATTTATAAAAAATGTGAAATACAGAAAAAAACAAAGAATGAGGGTGCCAGAAAATATCTGGGGGCCCCGACCCCCTGGATCCGCCAGTGTCGCCCATGCTCAGGTTAGAAATAAGAAAAACAATAAAATGGGTTATTGCAAGCTCTCTCAAGAGCCTGGACCCCACACACACACATGAGCCCCACAAAACCCCACTTGACACACTGGACCCCACAAGAGCCTGGATTACAGCCCATGCACCCTACTTCTATGTCAGGCCAGACATTGCTGGATAAAGGTTGGATAAGGCCAAATAACGCTCTGGTAAAAATGTCACGATTGAAAGTCAGAGTTCTCTCGCTGCAATAAATTTGTTGCTGGCATGCTGCTGCATGAAAGTAGTAACTCTAATAGACCTATTCAGCAAAAAATGACAGCTAAGAAACTAGAATAGTATATTTGTAGCACGAGTCACTTTTTTTACGAATCAGTTTCACTATTATTAGTCAATCGTTTAAAATGAACAATATCGTTAGGTTGTTGTGCAAAAGGCAATCCTGAACTCTTAGAAACGAAAACAGACTATGTGTTTTTGTGTTTATTTTACTTTTTTTTGTACTTGTGCATTATTCAGAACACACTCAATAAGTGAAGTTAGGTTCTTTCGTGAAACAAACTACGATGCAGATATATTTTAATTAAATATTTGGTACTTGTTCATTATTCAGTTGATTCAATCCAGAACACACTAAAGAATTTTTGTTGAGAAAATCCGGTTTCATGGCCACAAAGACCAAACTCAATTTAGTTTAATACGTATAGTGATAGAAGATAGTGTCTGAACATGGATTTTGAAATGAAGACAAAAAAAACACGTTTTTTTTAACTGAAAGTAAGGAGCGACATTAAAACGCCTCAACGCCCCGCTCTTTACGCTAAAGTTTGACTCTTTCTCTTAACTCTACTTTTTAAAACAGTAAAAAACTTTAGCGTAAAGATCGGGGCGTTGAAGAGGAAAAGCCCCTTTCATATACGGAATTTTTTCTGTTCGTTCTAAGTTTTAATGTCGCTCTTTACTTTCAGTTAAAATTTTTTTTTTTATTTCTGAACGTTTTGAATTAATGCATGTTTAGCTCTCCGCACATAAATAATTAAAACGGCATTTGCATATTAATTTGTTTGGCTAAATGGCTTTCTCATTGTTTTAATCGGAAGATCTTGAGAAAAAAAGGAGCGGGCCAGGAGGCCTAGTTGCCCTCCAATTTTTTGAATACTTAAAAAGGCAACTAGAACTTTTAATATTTTACGAACGTTTTCGTTTGTAAAAAATATACGTAACTTACGAATTAACTTACGTAACGAACTTCTATATTCGTATGTTTTTATTACGTATATAAGGGGGTTCACCCCCTCGTCGATACCTCGCTCTTTACGCTAAAACTTGAATTTTGTCCAAATTTCTTAAGAATGACCCCTGAATCACAAAGGCCGTAGAATAAATAGTTGAAATTACTAAAGATACTTTTGCGTAAAGAGCGAGGTATTACGAGGAGGTGAACCCCTCATATGCGTAATAATTTATGTTTGTCTTAAGTTTTAATGTTGCTCCTTACTTTCAGTTGAAAAAACTTTTCATATTTATTTTTTTCGTTTTTTTTAAATAATGCTAGAAAGTCCTGCGTCCCTTCATTGGAATTCTCTTCCCCCATGACAAATTCCTCCATAAAAAGATCCTCCCACGTAACCCTCCCCCTCAACTTCTCCCCCCCCCCCCCAAATTAAAGAAATCCCCCTGAAAACGACTGTACACTTCCCAATAGCCAGTAGTATTTGTAAACAACGGTCAAAGTTTGTAACCTGCAGCCCCTCCCACGGGGACTGTGGGGAAGTAAGTCATCCCCAAAGACAGAGTTATTAGATTTTTCGACTATGGTGAATAAAATGCTTATCTCAGAATTTTGATCCGGTGACTTTGGGGGAAAATGAGCTTGGGAAGGGGCCTAGGTGCCCTCCAATTTTTTTGTCACTTAAAAAGGGCACTAGAACTTTTAATTTCCGTTAGAATGAGCCCTCTTGCGACATTCTAGGACCACTGAGTCGATACGATCACCCCTGGGGAAAAAACAACAACAAAAAGAACAAATAAACACGCATCCGTGATCTGTCTTCTGGCAAAAAATGCTAAATTCCACATTTTTGTAGATAGGAGCTTGAAACTACTACAATTGGGTTCTCTGACACGCTGAATTTGATGGTGTGATTTTCGTTTAGATTGTATCATTTTTAGGGGTATTACTTGTAATACCCCTAAAATACCCATGTTATTACTTGTATTACATTAAAATTCGATTCTTTTGCTGTAACTATTTGTATCAAAATTTCGTTTTTTAGAGTTTCGGTTACTATTGAGCCAGGTCGCTCCTTACTACAGTTCGTTACTACGAACTGTTTGATTTGGAATTTGCCAACGACTGAAGAAGAGGCAATTATATTTTTCCCGGATAAGGGGTTGTTGCCCACAATAGAGCAGTGCATCAATGGACACAACACAACATTTCTGCGTTCTGGGTACATAATTATAAGTTATAATTTTACAATTTTCCTAATAAAGTATTACATTTTCATCATATTTTGTTTTATTTCATCAGTCTTATCAAAAGTTTGGGCTGTATGTTGGCACATTAGGGGGAGGGGGTGCATTATATCAAATACGTAACTTAACCTAACCTAACCACCTCTATATATAAAATATTTCATTAAAATGTACCTGCATCTGTTTTTTTCACAAAAGAACCTAACTTCACCTATTGAGTGTGTTCTGAATGATAGACAAGTATCTTTTTTTCTATCTCGACCACAATGTGATGTTTTTATATTAGCACATTACAGCAAGGTCATGAACGGGGCATTGAGAGCAAGCGCAAAGGTACATATTTTATTTCCTGGATTTCGAGGGGAAGATTAAACCTGTGAAATCGAAGAAAAGAGTTGAACCTCGACCTGATCCCTTTGCCTGTTTACTCTTCATTAGGAGGTAGACTATGCCTTTTAAACTAATTCGCTAATCCTTCCAAGTTTTATTGCTTAACAAGCAACTTGTAAATTGTATAACAGGAACGGTTTTGCTCATTTCGCTTAGAACGCTAAAAATACTTTGTCTAAACTTCGGTTGAGTTTATCAACGGAGGGTGTAAATATAGACTGTAGTATTCGGACTAATAATTGTTAGTCCGAATACTACAATTATTAATTATAAATTATATGATATTTAATCGTATTGGTAAAGTTGTAAATAATTGTCATAGTATTCTTTTACAAGGTGTTTGCATTAGTCAGGTTTTTCAATGTAGATATCTAGGATTTTATTTTGATGTAAATTTTAGTTGGATTCATCATTGCAAAGTTTTATCTTCAAAATTGGCTCGCGGAGTTGGTATTTTAAGAAGATTTCATAATTTTTTTTTTCCTCTAAATGTCCTGAAAGCAATTTATTATTCAATTGTCCATCCTTATTTAGTGTATGGTTGTTCATTGTATGCAAGCAATTTTTCTAGTCATGTAAAAAAGGTCCAGATTATGCAGAATAAGGCAATTAGAAGTTTAGGTGAGTATCTTGCGTGTGGTAGTACTAGAGATTGTTTTAGAGATTTAGATATTTTGAATATTGATTTTATTAAATCTCAACAGATTTTAATTTTTGTATACCAGGTTTTAAATGGATTGTCTCCTCAATATTTTAGAAGTTTTTATCGATATAATTCAAATTATCACGATTATTCTACTAGGAGCTCTGATCAGCTGACTAGTGAAATCAGGCATACAACGCGATCTGGGTTTATGATTAAACATGTAGGTGTTGTTATTTGGAACTCAATTCCAGAGAGTGTTAGGTGTTCTGAAAATCTTATGTTATTTAAAGTAAGAATAAAAAATTATTTTTTGAATAAATTATAAATTATATTGGTTAAATTTTTATCCCTTTTTTTTCTTTTTCTCTTTCTTTTTTTATGATGAGAGAAGGCTGTTTAGAGATTGTATAGTGTTTCGTCTTTTTTTTTTTTTTTCTTTTTTTTTTTTTCTTTTTTTTTTTTTTCTTTTTTTTTTGCGTATTTCTTTGATTTTGAATGAATAGTTATCATTTATTTGTTGCAGTTTTGCCGCTGAACAGGGACATTTTAGGTCCCTAAATTGAGCAGCATATTATTGATTGTAAGTGCAATTTTAGTAATTTTTATTATATGAAATAAACGCATACCTACCTACCTACCTACCTAGTAATTAATAATCAATAGCATGGAAGATTTCGCCAAAACAAAAATAAGAAGTCCTAAGAAGATATAAATAAACTTTTGCGAAACACAAGACATAAAACGATCATGTAACAGAGAACAGACTTGGTAAGATGCAAAAATAAAAATCACAAGGGACCTAGATGGTCACACAAGCAATGTGTAAGTAAGTAAGTTTACAGAACTTGGGGGTAGAGGTAGTCGTTCCCCTGAAGAAACTCATTCCTTCCAGAAAAATCCACAAGAGGGCGTTCAAATCTGCATGCTGACTGTAGACTTCATATTTGCCCCCTCCCTCTCTCTTTGACTAGCCGGTTTCACTCCTCTTTTAAAATGTCTTAAAAATGTCACTCCTCTTTTAAAATGTCTATATCCATCAATAAGCAGATCAATGCCAACACTGTCAGCACTAGAATAACGTTTAAGCAGCGTCATCTTTGGGTTTCGATATATCTTCCCCCGAATGTAAATTAGAAATATACATGTTTGAGTTATTTAGTAAACAAAGATATATTTTTTCATTGTTAAGCCCAGCCCTCCAATCTCTTTTGTTACTTAAAAAGGGTACTAGAACTTCTAATTTTCATTCTATTGAGCTCTCTGTCGATGTCTCCCGATCGCTAAATCCTCCACCCGACTTTGCACTCTCTGATAATCAAATTAGGTCGAAATTTGTTGATGATTTAAGGACAAAATAATTTAATAACTTCAAATGCTTTTAAATGGAACCTGTTACATAGTATAAATGTACATGGTTCCTTATTAGAGATCACATTTGAATAGTGGTAGGTCTGGTTCATTATAAATATTAAAGGTATAAAAAAAGATTTGAGCCTATCAGCTAATCAACACATTTGGTTTTATCAATCTTACTCAGTCAAGACAAAGTGTTTCGGTTGTAAGTTTCGTGTGTTATCAAGCATTGTTTTCTTTCATTGTCATATTTGTTGTTGATTGTGTGACGAGCTCAATTTAAATTTATGTCTTTTCAAATGGTAACCAAATGCAGATGATCTGTCAATAACTTAGTATGAAGTTTTCTTTATTGTTGAGAATTGATCATTCAACACAAAAGGAGATAGAATGTCTGTTCTTATTAATCGGCTTATGAGATGAGAGCCTGTTGTTCATGGTCATGGCCAAAGATTTTTCAAGGTGATTATTTGTCAGCTAGGGGGGGGGGGTTAATCATGTTTGATCGAAATTTAGCTCCACAGTTCTTTCTGAAGATTTCATTGCAGAAAATGAACTTTTTAAGGTGGTTACTGATCGCCCTTGCCCTCTAGCTGCGTTCATGTGGCTGCAACTTGTATAGTCTTTAGACCAAGTCAAGCTCAGCGCGGAATTTTTCCTGACTCTGACCCTCAAGGAAGATAGGCGAGGTAATTAGGCTCATAGTAAGGACAATAATTTCGTCATTTATGGACCAGCAGATTATAGCCTACACTTGGTCGCTTTGCGGATATAGGAGGCACGGAAAATGGGAGTCATGTACGCGGAGTCGATGGCAAAATTGAAGGAACAAGAGTCATAGCAGTCAAAAATCAAGAAACCCTTGCCGCCATTTTTTTTTTTTTTTTTTTTTTTTTTTTTTTTTTTAGCAATTACATTTTAGAGTTACTAGGCTGCACCAAAATAATAATTATCGCAATTAGAGATTAATAATAAAAATCATAAATTATTGCAATTAGCGACTCTCAACTAATGATAGATAAAAGAGTGAAAATCTAGTCATTTTGAATATCTAATCAATCAATAGAGTACAGCGGCAGTCAATGGTAAACCTATTTTTGCATGGGATGTATTTTGATCTTGAACTGACGGGTAGGGTCACCAATTGAAGCTGTGACTATCTCCCGGTAGTGAGGATCCTCCCTTCCAAAACCATTCTAGATATAATAAGTTACGGGTAGTTAAGTCCCCGGGAATTTTTTTTCGGGCGTGTAGGACTATATAGCAAAAAAGGTGCGAAAAATGGCTGAGTTACTTGAAACTCGTAGGATATTCTTGAACAAACATTTGAGATTTAGGGGGGACATATCAGAAGACCTCTCCCCTGTGCGTATATCTCCCTATAGGGGTTCCTATTGGTCTATTAGTCAAGTACAACATAGAGGTAAAGTATTGATTTCATTTCTAAAACACCATAGCACAAACTAACAACAAGACTTTTCTTCATTATAGTAAGTGTCTTATAGTAAAATCCATCTACTGTTTAGCCTATTTACTGAGGTCACTTTTTCTCTATTCCCGGACTTTGCTCAATGATTCCTCAGTAATGAGATGTTTTTGTCGTACAGTTTATTATTATCTTATTTTAAGATTGGTATCTTTGCTATCATGCATTCTTTCAGAAGAAAGACACCCCCCCCCACTCGAGACCGAAAAAAATTTCCAGGGAAATCTGACAAGTCCTATCCTTTAAGCACACTTTTTGGCGTTGAATACCCATCTTCTCTGAGAAGTCTCTCTTACAAACTCTCCTTAAAATAGCGGCTCTGCGAATATAAAATCGTATTTTTTTTGTTATTTATTTATACTTGTTTTGCTTTGAATTAAATAAGAAAAAAGGCACTCACTAGCAGAAATAGTTTACACCAGGTGGCGCATGCGAAGCGCGGCAGAAGGGTACCAAGCATGGCAGAAACTATTCCAAGCGTGGTGGAACTGTGCGTCACACTTGGTGTTCAGAGATGTACACTGACTGGTGTAAAGTTAGGGCCCACTCACTTTACGTTTGATGCGATTGTTCACTTTAGTTTCTGCTCGTTTTTGGTTTTAATAATGGTTCCTTACTTTTGTTTGAGACTTCTTTTTTGAAAACTTTTTAAAATTATTTTATGTTAATTTTTAATGGAAATAGTTTATTATTGGTCAATATTAGAACTATTTGCAGAGCCTTTTCAGTTTTCTAGATGACAATTAACTTCCAAATAATAAAAATTGTGTATTGTAGTTTGAATTTCGGACAACATTTGAACATTCAGCCAAAAGCATTGATCAGGACCAGTGTTGTCAATAGCCTTTTAATAATATTTTAGTGTAAAAATTTGTATTGATGGAGAGAAGTGGCGTCAATTCAGAATTTTATTTTTTGGGGGGGAGGGGAATTCAATTTTCAAATCTAGGGTGGGGCAAACTTGTCGTTCTTTCAATTTTTGAACTGAAAATGTCATAAAAAGATATTTCTCAAAATCTTGGGGGGGACGGAATTTTCTGGGTACATTTCCTACGCCCCCCACCCCTAATTGATGCCACTATAGAGCTGACGTATGAAAACAAAGAAAGGAAATAATAAATGAAAAGAGAAAAAAACAAATAGGTGAAAAACGAGGATTTTATCAGCCAGTAGCAAAATATGAAAAACAAGCAAATATTTCGACAAGTTCCTCTGCCAAGTCGTCCTCAGTGCTGAAAAAAAGAAAGAGGAAAAAAAAGAAACAAACAAGAAACAACAGCAAAATCTAACCTTTTTAAGTAAACTGCACGAGAGGAAAAAAGACACTGAATCAAACAACAAAAACCAACTTGAAATCAATGAAATAGAAGTTACCAATTAGATTGAATAAGTATCCTTTGCCTTACAACAGATTTCGCCTGTCTACAATTTCGGTTTTCATTATATATGCGGACAGGTATTAAATAGAGACACGGGAGATATTTTCTTAATCCCAATTTATAATAATTTAATACTAAAAGACTCTATGAATACTTTCGCCCAGTCTAATTTAAGGCAACCTAATTTAAGGTCCTTGTCGAAATATTTGCTTGTTTTTCATATTTTGCTACTGGCTGATAAAATCCTCGTTTTTCACCTATTTGTTTTTTCTCTTTTCATTTATTATTTCCTTTCTTTGTTTTCATACGTCATGCATAGCCAGTATGGTCTCAGAACGTATTCACTATAGAGCTGCAGCTTCTCGAACCCCCATCCTTTAGACACCCATGAATATACACATATCGTGTCCGTCATTTTATCAAATTAATGTTTTTAGTATATATACCCATCAAGTTTCTAGTCCATCGGAGTCAAGAAAATAATTCAGGGCTATGTTGGGCGACACAAAACAACAACAAGGAATCTTTTTCCCTTGTTCGTTCCCTTGTCTGTTTCGACATACCCTGTAAGTTTAAGTCAATCTTGGAAAATAAAATTTATTGGCACAGTGCAGGAGTAATGCATCGATATGACCATTCAAAACATTTTCTATCTTTAATCTATATGGCCCAGCCTACATATCCTACACCTTAGAAGCTTATCGGTGACAAAAAGTAGGGCCTATTTTTCGGGTGCCATGAATCGACAAAGCCTAAATAAGCTTTAAGTTCGTTTTCTGCATAGAGAGCCTGGCCCGGATACCCATGACTATAATTTTCAAGCCGACTTTTTAGACAAGATTTAAGGCTTAGTTTTTGCAGTCTTTTGGTTTGGAATGAATAAAACATTTAAGAATAAACAACTGGGCTGAACAAGGGTTGTACGAGTCATAGCTTACCAAAGAAAAAAATATCCAATTTTCGGACGGAGCAGATTTCTTTTAAGTTTTTTTTTTCTACGCATAAGAGTTGCCCTTGCCTAATAGACTGCGGATGTAAGTATAAAGCTTTTAAGAAGAAAATTTCTGCCATTTTTCAGGTGAACACATATTTAGGAGAGATAGCTGTTTTGGCACTCTATATATATCCCTAAATGTAAAATTTGAAGTCTTCTTGTCCTGCCCAAACACCCCCTGAAAGTCTCAACCCAATCTCCCAACCTTTCCAAAAATAATGTAGATACAGTGTTCGTGTCTGCAGTCTTTAGTGTCTTTCGGTCTACATCACTACGTCACCGTGAATTGATTTTAGTCCCACAGGATTTAATTCCAATAAAAGGTTTGGTAAGTTTGAGACCTAATATTTGTAATTATTTGCCCCCCCCCCTGTTACAAACTTGGAACTTCGATTTCCTCCTTTATATTTCTTGGAAGTTTCCAATGCATTCCCTGGGCTACTTTCGAGTTATTTCCGATATACCATATGCGAATAGTACCTTTGTATTTACCCCTACCCCTCCTTTGACTCCAATTTGATGTCCGCTTGAGTCGTCAACAGCTCTGAAAGCTCTTACTAGATCTACTATGCTGTTCCTGAGATAATAAATGAAACAAATAATTAAATAAAATATTAATTAATTAAGTAAAACTTTTTAAATAAAACAAATAATTTTAAATAAAATCGGTATACCTTTTTAGCGTATAGACCTACCCTAGGCCTATCAAGTATAAGCTTAAAGCAAAACCAAAAAAGCTTTTGGAGCATTTTTTTTTTAGGGCCTTGCCTTCAAAATAAAGTCTTTTTATGGGCATGAAAGTTTTTTTGGCCGGTAAGTTGGCTGGATCTGAGTTTCAAGCCTTTCAATTTTTTATTTTTTACCCATCGTTGGCCCTGAATAAAGCCCCATTTTTAGACAAACCAATATTTCTTTTCCCTCTTTTCTTTATGCATTAGGATCCCCTTGATCCAGAAACTTACGTGTGGAAGTTCCAAGCCGTCTGGGAGGAAAATTGCCCTTTGTTTGACCCCCTTTTTTGAAGAACCAACACTTTTTCTATTTTTTCTTCTACATCGGGATATCGTTAGCCCAAGGACTTAATGTACTTGAAAACCTTTCAAAACGACCAGGAAAAATTGAGTGCATGTTTTTTTTTTATGAATCTTAACTTGGGCAATGCTATAGCGTTGCCCCTAAAATCTTTCATCGCTATTGTTACATAAATAGTATTGACAGGTAAGTAAAAATTTAATGAAAGGGCTAATTGTCTCACAACCACTAAGCACTTTGTCAATACAACTCAATTAAATTTCTGCTTAATTTGTGAAAGTAATCTACTTCCGTTAATTTCGGTCACAGATTTCACTAAAATAGTAGCAATTATCAAAATAAACACTCATTCTCCTCAAAAAAAGACCAATTCTATTATTTGGACATTTTCTCACACTGGTTCTCTTTCTCTCCCCTCTGTTGGATCACTTGACTTTAGTTTAGTTTGGAATGTATTCAATTCAGTGTCTAAATTTCAATTATAGCTATAGTCTCTGTACCTGTAAAAATGGATTCGATTATAAATTTGAACTTCCTAATGACCACTTGTGGCATAAGGTATTTTTCCTCTATAAAAATTACAGTGCTAAGAAGGACTCGAACAGAGGGGTTAACCACTAAGTGATGATTTGATAAGTAAACTAATCTACAAACAGGGGAAATAGGGTGAATTCAGTTCTGAGAACAACATTGGTGCCAATTCAAAAAAGTTTGGCAGAAGGAGGGGGGTAAATACATTTTTGAAAATATAGGGAGGAGCAATTTTTTTGTAGGATTTTTTTTATGCAAATACCAAAAAGAACATTTCTCAAAGAAAATACGAAAAAAAGTATTCTTTGAAATCTAGGACGGAAACTCTTGAAGGAGGATGGGTGCAAATTGCCCCTTGCGTTCTAAATTATCGCCAGTGGAGAACAACCTCAAATACATTCTCGGGAAAAATATTTTCCTAAAATGATTTTTATAATGTTTTTCACCCCTGCATTTACAAATATCTTCAAGTATGTATAGTAAGGGGCACCAATTGGTGGAGGGCAACAGAAGGGCAGTTGACCCTCCCTAGATTTGAAAAAAAACTGTTTTTGTATGTTCATTAAAAAGAATCAAATAAAATGGCAAATGACCCCCCTCTCTATGAATAATTTATGTCTACTTATTTTAAGTCTTAAAGTTGTTCCTTGCTTTCAGGTGAAGACATTTTTTTTTGTAATCTAATATATGCTATGACTTGGCTTTTGTTTGGGAAATATTGAATTATATTATTTGTTGGTTGTGGGTTTCAGTCAACAATCTCCCATTCTTTGACTAGGAATAGATAGACCAAGGAATACGTCTATACACATCGCAACTTAACGCAGCTGCAAGTACATTAATCATATAATATATACCTAATCATACCTAAATATACCTAAATATACATAAATATACCTAAATCATATAAATATACCAGGTATTTAACTAGGAATGTTGCCAACAGCAGATTTTGCTTAATGACTGACCATAGAATTTACGAAAAACCTTCTTTGTCTGAATGCCTTTTAATACATTACAGTGTCGGTATCCTTGTTCCTCATCTGAACCTGAACCCCTACCCAGCTGATGCTCACACACCCTTTAAACTCTAAAGTACTATCATTAGAGGGACCATACTGCCTGTTTTTGGAATTCCTCCTCTGTTCATTGTCACCATAATTATGACTACTATATGTATTTGTTTCCTTTTTATAAAAGAGAGCTCTTGCAGATAATTATTCACAAAAATCATTCATTTCAGATGCTTTCTGCTAGTGACGAATTCCAAGTTTCGAACTCAACAGATGAAAAAAGAAGACAAAATATTGTAAAAACAGAATGTCTGACAACATGGGGAACATCAAGCTCG
Organism: Artemia franciscana; assembly: GCF_032884065.1. Lineage (NCBI taxonomy): Eukaryota > Metazoa > Arthropoda > Branchiopoda > Anostraca > Artemiidae > Artemia > Artemia franciscana. The sequence goes on along the minus strand of NC_088883.1, from coordinate 16,926,852 downwards.
AATGCTGAAAGCGGAATTGGCAGTGACGATAATATAAATGAAACAATTCAAGACCACAAAGGCAAAAATAGGAAAAACAAAAAAACTTTAAATAATGAAGATGATTTAGTCACACCGTGGACTCTGGTGAAACAGTACAAGCTTCCTCAACTCGTGTTAGTTTTTAATACTCGAAGTGGTGTTAATCAGGAAGAGAAAGACCATGGGAAAATAAATTTTACGGTGCCTTTCTTATTTTATAGAAAGTATGAGAGTGAAAAAGTTACTGGGAAGAGTTTGAGACTTTTGGAAAATGGAAGGTTAGTTGACACTGGACCTGAGGTGATCGTTCCCTATCAATATAACGGTAAGTAAATTCTTCAGGACGTTACGCTTGTTCAAAATAAAAGCAGAGTATGCTCAGAAAAAAAAGTCAAGCTTGAAATAATTCTTAGGAAGCAATTACAAAGCTACTAGGCGATATAAAAAGCTATTGTATATGTAAAGACCTAATACATAAAGGGTGGCTGCAGCCCCCTTAACTGAAATAAAAAAAATATATAAATTCTTAGCTCATCTTATTCAAATAAGCAAATGAAATTTTTGTTATTTTAACCCCTCCCCCCCCCCTATTCCACAAAAAAAATCCTGCATATGTGGCTGTCCAAACTGCTCAGCATCCAAGTGGACCAAACCTGGAAATAGTAAATGAATAGTTTGAGACTGATTTTCTATGGATATATGTAGATTTTCGTGTAAAAGCTGAGAGTAATAAGTATAAAGAAAGCTTATGTTTTTTTGTACAGCTCTTATGTATGCCTAAGAAAATCAAATATTTTGGAGCCTTAGGCAACTGCTGAACCATATTGGTCCATGTACGTACTTTTTTTAATTCACAATTGATCTGAAAATATTAGGTATCATTTATGTTAGTGTATCAATGTTTTGAAAATGTCAGAAATAGACTAGGTGGACTTCAAAAGTAGGTTCTCCACAGAGAGGAAATAGCCCAACCTTCAAGAAATTAATAATATTATTAATATAACCCTAAAACACGAGTTTAGCCAGTGTTACTCTTAATTTTCTGACGTGCTCAAAGATAGATAAAAAGAAAGAAAAATACAACACGAAATGTTTCCATCGTTGTAATACAAGTGTTAATAAACTCAAACCAAAAAAGTTAGTCACTCTTAAGGCACACAAACACACACAATCGTCTGGACAGGTAAACACGCACGCGCAAACACACACGATGTCACACACATAATACCCACATCTGGTAACTATTTTTCAGCAGTGCTTCTGGGTTATGCAAGCAGCGAGGTGAAAACTTTATATTTAAGACCAATTAGATATGATATATGTCTAAGAACCTTAATCTAACACCAGTTAATATGCAAAACCAAGCTGAGACTAAGTTGAAATATTGATATAACTACAAAAATGCAATTTTGGGTGGTATAGAAACAAGTTCAATATTTTAGAAAATCTCCTTCGAATTCGTTGCTAATAATTTTTTCTTTTTCTGATTACTTTTTGTATATTTGTTTTCGGGAAAGGTAAATATTAAGAGATAATAAAAAAGGCAACGTCCTCTTCAGCTATTTACGATTTTTCCTTTTTTTTTAAATTATGTATACCCAACTTGCGTGTTCATAAACATATTTCAGGTTTTCTGCAGTAATAAACATAATTCAATTACTGGTTTGAAGGCTACCTCATAAAAAAAACTTAATTTATTCATCTTTTTCTGTTGTATACATATGACAGGTATTAAAATTTTTATGCTAGATTAGCTTGCAAATAATAGCAAGTGTCAATAATACCGAAAGAAAGATCTCTATCAGTTGAAGGTAAATGCAGTAAAATGAGAATTTCTCCTGAAATTGTAATGACAAGTGATGTCTTGATACCCAACATAAAGGGCGAAATGCACTCTGGCAACAGGGATGCCACAACGGTTAGTTCCTAAAGTACTACAATTGCCCAAATTTGCGTGCTACACAGCGATTTTCGGTGCTAGAGACAAAAAACTTTTTGCGCATGTCGCGGCTTACACCGCGACATGGTTCGTTTAATTGCAGGCTACTTCGATTGCTTTTTAGGTCATTTTTTAAATCTTTTTTAATGTATCCATAAAAAAATGTAGCCGATCAGAGCGCTGAATGGGAAAATGCACCCGCACACGCATATCTCGTTTTTAAAAGAAAAAAAATGTTATGCAGAAAAAATGTTCTGACATATATTTTGATGTGAGACATATCATGTAATTGCATTTTATAAGTCTATATTTTCAATTTGCTCATATGAAAGAACAAGTGCTTAATTTGATGCAGCACATGCTACACTGCTACACACGAGGAAATAGGGTTAAAATAGCACTTTCGTGCTACAATTGGCAATCCTGTCTGGCAGCCTTCAATTTCAAGCCAAGAGCCAAACCAAGAATGTTTTTTCTATTGATCTGTCAAGTTTAGATCGTGAGCCCAAAACAAATAGAATAATAAATAATAGACGAATAATAAACGAATAATAAGGAATAATAGATTCGTTATTTCCCAAAACGAATAATAGATGACGAATTGTTTACCATTAGCACATTCTTTTAGCACAATTTATTTTGAATGTATTTATATTTTTGGGATAGATTCTGTAACGATTTTCTTTAGGTTGGTTTTCTCTTCTTGTGGAAGCGAAACGACCAACTCCTCATTATACCATCATTTCACAGCTAATATCAAATCGTGTTGCAAGGTTTTTGACTGGATTGCGCTTGCTTGCATACCGTCTTGAACAACCACCAGGTATGTTGATATTTTTAGGTATTAATTCTGAAATTAAAAGGGAAAAACTAAGTAAATGTACCCACAAAAGACTGGAGTCATAGATGTTCGTATTTTTTACCTGCTCCAATGTTGACTCCGGTATACCTGTTGTATCGACACTATAAGCTGTGACCTTTAAGTCTTTTTGCCAGCTTTTACGGTGTGTTCAATCCTTATATTCTTCTTTCTTTTCTAACCTTTTTATTTGTCCGCGGCGAATTCTGTTTGACCGTCGGCTAATTCTGGATAGTATCTCCCATAAAACTCGTGTAAATCTACCGCAGACATAAAAGTTGCGCTAAGAATACTAAAATGGGATTTCCCACGGTTTCTAAGATAAGAAACTGTTAACTTCCAAATTTTCTAGACCATCACAAATGTATTGTTTATATTAGAATTTATAGTTTCTGGCATTCTGGCCTTGTTTGGGCCAAAATGATGATTTGTGATGTAAAATACAACTTATTTTGCTACCATTGGCTCAGATATAATGAGCCCTTTTCCGATATTCCCCGACCATTGGCTCGATACAATCACCTCTGAAAATAAAGGAACACACGAGTCCGCCTATCCTCTACCACAACCCAGTATCAGGAATTTTGGGATTTTGAGAAAATCACTAAACGGCTACTTTTTTTGAACGGGAGAAATTAGAGGCAGCGCAATAGATCTGCCTGAGTGCAGAACCATATGCCTTGAATAAATAGTTTAAATTTTTTCAACCCGGCCACTTTGTGCGGAAGGGATAGTTCTTCGATTGGAAATTGGAAATTCTCGCGCCCTTTTTAAGAGTCGAAAGTAAGGGAGAGCAACCAGCATCTCTCTCGTGTCTTCTCCTGCTACCCGGCTCACGGTAAGCCCCATGCTATGGATTCAAATTTTGAGGTTGTAATTTCATTCAGAAATATTGAAAGGTCTAATAAGTATGCATACCCCCGGCGTCAACGTGGCCGCCGGAGCTTAACTTTAAATTATGGAAGTTGGCCGCTGTTCACAGATAGGTTTTAGTTGAAAAGCTCTTAGAGATCTTTTGATTAGCCAAGATTTCTGGAGTATCCCAAGGGTATATTCTAGAAACGGCTTGCATACTCGATTAAATCAAAAGATACTATGGGAATTATTTTGCAATGCGTCGGGAATGGCTTCCCGTATTGTTTTGTCTCAGGTCCACAAAAAACGTTTTTGCATTGTAAGCCCCATGAAAATTAGAACTTTTTACAGTAAGTAGTTAAATATGTTAAAAGACACTATGTGGTGAAAGGTTGTCAGTGTAGTATATCTCCAATATATCTAGAACGGCTTGGGGTATTAAGTTCAAACTTACAGGGAGTGCTAAGGATCAAGAGAAACTCAAGTTTTGGCTGGATGGGAGGGGGGCAAAGGGGATTCAGATCTAAAGTAAGTTTTCTCCGATCCACCTAAACATTGTGGCACCATAAGCCTCAATGGGACCTACACTCTGTTCACTGTTAAGTATCAAGGTAAATCAAAAGACATTATGTGTTGCCGATTGATCAAAACAGCGTATCCGCAAATACTGGGAATGCTTTTGGGCATACAAATTTCTGGAATGCTGGGGGGGGGCAAAGTACCTCAAATTGTGACTCGGGATGGGGGTAGAGGGGAAAGTCTAAATATTTGGTCTGCTATCTGCTTAAAACTTTTGTTACAATGAGCCCCTGTTGCACTAGATTTTGTTCCCAATATGCTAGACATTTAGAAGGATAGAAACGATGTGCACCCAGGCTATCAAAACAGCATATATGCATCATCTCAGGACCAATTTGGAGGATTGGTTTGAAATTTCCAGGGGGTATTGAGGGACCAATTGAGCCTCGGATTTTGACATGGGGGAAGGGGCAGAGATAAGTTCAAAGAAACTATGCATCCAGGCTATTTAAATGTCTCATCTGCAATAATTCGGGACCTAAAGGTGGGGATTAAGCTGAAACTTTTGGAGTTTTAGGGAGAGAAAGGACGCAAGGGGTCTTCATGTTTTTTTAGGAGGAGGAGCGACAACGTATCTCGTTGATTCGACTAAAAACTTTCGAACTGTTAGCCCTAGTGCAGCTTTGAATCTACTCCCGTTGAAGTAGTGAGGTAAATTGAAGGGGAGTGTATTCACCGAGGATATCAAAATAATCTAGGTTCAGAGGGTGGTAGCCCTACTCCTATTGGTGGTAATCTCTATTCGTTTATTTTTGTCATGATTATTCATTTTAATTTCTACTCGCTTTATGATTCTTTTATGCATTTATAGCAGTTTCTGTTGTCTTTATATTTAACGTGATTATTTATAGTAATTTCTGTTCGTTTGGTGTTTCATTTGTTTATTAATTGCAATTTCTATTCGTTTCAATTTTGAATTGTTATAGGACTTTTACTGCTCGTCTTCGGTTTTAATATGGCTCTTTATTTTTCTTTAAAATTTTGTTTCTTTCAAAAACGTTCTTTTTTTAATTATTTGATAAAAATAAGAATTTCGTTCATAGGCTTTCCAAGTCTCTTTTCTTCCTCTCATTGCCACTTTATTTTTGGGTGGACGTAGATATTAGGTCTTGTAATGTCATTGTGCCCGTACTGAATTTTGGCTGTGAAAAATAAGTGAAACCTCTTTTTTATCCTTATGAAAATGGAAAGCTTCTCAGAAAAAAAAACAGATAAAAAATGTTGACTCTGACATAGGACTTGCTTTGTTCAGATTTGGAGAGATCTATTAGCCTAAAACAGGGGCGGATCATGAGCAAGATCTTGGGGATGGGTAATGTGACAAGGGCGCCAATGAGCAAATATTGAGGGGAGAAAGGCGACAAAGGTGCCAGTAATTGACCAAATTGACGATTTTATTCTAAAAAAAAAAGAATAAAAAAACAGGGAAAAAGGGTACCAGAAAAAAATCTTGGGAGGGGGTCAAGCCCCCTGGCCCCCTGGATCCGCCAGTGACCTAATATTAAATTTTGTTTAGATACAAAGTTTTGGCAGAGAACACCTTGAGTGCTACCCAAACGAAAAATTTCATTTTCCTTGTTGTTCAAAGTTTAGTATTGTAAACACTCAGTCTAAAGTTTTGGACAATGCTACTTTCAATGGCGTATTTTATTTCAATTGGAAATCATTTTTGAAGGGTTTTATACTCTTTATTAAAATTCTCAAACATTTCTTCTCGTAATTTCAAATTACTGTCCACTAAACCCGAAAAAAAATTATTTAATAAATATTAAGATGGGAACTATTTGTCAACAGAGAGTTTCTGTAAAGGCCCATTTGGTACTTGTCTGTTAAACGAAACATATTCGAGAGTTACGCTGTTTAAGACCTGCCAATAACCGGTTTGCCCCTCTGGAATCGGTTTTGATTTGCTTATTTTGAGTAAGATAAACTACAATCTAGCTATAATTTAACTAAATATTTAATTTATAGAGGTGATTGGGGTTAGGTATTTAATATAATGTGTTCTGCGCGCCTGCTTTCCATAATTCTTTGTCGTAGCCTCCGTGATTTTGTTTCTAAAGTATTGTTTTATCATCATGTTTTGGCATATTTTTATTAGGGTTAACCTAACTTTACTTCTTGGGTGTGTTTCGCTTAACAGACAAGTACCGCCCATTTCTTTAATTTTGGTCGATATGGGCTGTGGATGAGTCTTTAGTTGGTTGCAGTTATTGCTGCAACCATGATTGCAGAGGGAAGGGGGAGTATTTCAAAAGCTTATTCTTTTAGAATGAACTGATAAGTGCCATTCTGTATTCAAAATAAACGGTAATCAGAGCGGATAAATCTTACGACATTTAATAGGTCCAAAGAAAACTTTTTTCTGCTACACTAAATGCGTGTGACAGTTTTTTTCACTGAATTAAATTTACTCTCTAAGACAAGAATGCTATTATAATATTATCTTTTCATTGTTTTATGGTTTCTTCCATTTACACGAAAGTGAGATTCTCATTATTTCACAAAATACAACTTAAACAATGGCTAGAAATGCTTCCCAATTCATCCGTGACTTCTACATAGACATTCAATGTAGCATTAGAGCGAAATTCTCTTTCAAATTAGGGACTGAAGTAAATAAATGAAATATAACGTGTGGATTTATACCAATCAGTGTAAATACGATTTATACCATCAAGAGTTATTAACCTTAACCTACCTTCAAATAGCTTCGTCTTGAATAAAACTTTTCTTATTGTACAACGTTTTCATTCTTCTAAGCTTATTAAGCGACCGTCCAAAAAACGAAATTCTGCCAGCAACTAACCCATCCAAGAAAGTATTACAATTAATTTTTAAACTGGTCAAAGCTCAGGGTAGTTAACGTGGTCCGCCAGTCTCATTTTCGTAATACCCTCCCCCCCAGTATCACTGTTTTCGGTCTTCCATCTCAAAGTTGAACAATCGAACGCAAATTTGACACCATCTGTCTCAAATATGAACCAATAGGAATGTGGAATTCTGATTTTACTCGAAAAAGACTGGTTTTCTTTGGCTGTCGGTGACGTCTTGACTAAAGGCATGAAATACCACTTTCCCTATCAATAACTTTACGTCAATGGATACTGCCTCTGATTAGTTGAAAATGATGTAATGCCATCACTTTCGTCCAATCAAACACCATTCCATGCTGTTTGTTGGTTCACATCTAAGACAGACGGTACAATTTTTAATAGCAACCATGTAGGCACATGCGCTCGACACTGCGCTAGTGCACTGGTCCAAAACATCGATATGGAAGAGATACGAATTAAATGACCTTGATACGGTTGGATCACGTTTGCACCCTGAAGCTATTGCGCTCCATTGTTGTTTCGAATACCTGAACGAGTAGACATTACACATTGTATCAGGTTCGTAAGCAGGAACTTTTTTCGGGGGGGGGGGCAAAACCTTCGAAACAGCAGATATATAGTAGCCCTTTTTATTTAATAATGCAAACAACACGTATATCGGAAAATACACACTAACTTTAATCTGTAGTATTGTAGCGGATGGGGGGGGGAAGAAGACTGAAGCCTCAAAAGTACGTTTTAGGCTCAGTTTATGTTCATAGCGATTCAGAACCAGTGATTGATCTATTATATCCCACTGCAAGGGAAACTTTAGGGTTAACAGTGCAATACTGGTGCTGTGGGGGGGGGGGGTAGTTCTTCTATTGCAAATTTTAATGAAAAATGATAGTTTCCAAAACTGATCCATTAAAAGCTGTACTTTAACTGAAAAGGGGGGATAAACACCCTAATGTCAAGGATAATTCTATTTTGCTGTGGAAAGCTAACTCTCTTTACAAAAAAATATAACAGTACAATTGCTAATTACTTCAAAAAGGGTTAAAAAGTTAAACAGAAAATGGGTTTATAATTGGGCTTGACTTGACCGGATAATTACATGCTGTAAAATCCCCCAAAAAAGGCTTCACATATGTATCTAGATTTTTAATAAATGTCCTACTTTTGCCAGAAATCCCGAGAAACCATGGGGAAATTAAACATTTCACATTTTTTTTTTGGGGGGGAGGGGGGACCCAAAGGCCCCCCTGCGTACGTGCCAGCATTGTATCACAGCTTAGATATACAATACAGTTATGAAAACTCCTATCTTGCCCATGAGAAGCTCTTGGTACAGAGGTCTGAGCTTGGCGCCTCCTAGAAGGTACTACAAAACCATAGGTGGGAACGCAATTTTTTTTTTGTCCAATTGCTCCGATCTTTTAGATTCAGACAACCAGTTTCCTATCTCCAGCCGCTTGCATCGCTACCGCGCACTGTGTCCCAAAATAAATCGAGTTTTCATAACTGTATGAAAACAGTAAGCTGTGCTTTGTATGTCAGTTGTAGATAATGTCAATATTAGACTTTCAATACTTAGATTGTCAATGGTTTAGATTATGCAACAGTACAGATTATACTTTGATTGTCAATACTGTAAAATGCTTAGATAAGGTAGGACATCACAATCCATCCCAAAGAAGTCAAACAATTCCAGTTTTAACAGTGTACGCACTATTTCGCTTACGTCAGTCGTTGACGAAAGCTTTCTCTATGACTTGTCAAGAGTTAGAATTACCTTTGACGCTAGGAAATTTCGAGGATGAGTCATACATCCACCACTCATTGTCTTGGACACTTGATATATGCTATGTTAAGTAACTTCGAAAAGTAAAATATTTGGCTGAACATCCTCTTGACTGACCATGAGAATGCCATTAATTTTGTTGGTCACAGCATACTCACCCACATATTACTAAAAAAATCTAGGAATCCATGTCTTTCCATTATTCTTTTGCAAATATCCTAATGTTCTTCCTTTCCGAAGATACCGCAAGTTGTAAGATAACATAATGTCTATTATGGTTCACGTCCTATTTATTATGCGATTTCCATTAAGACTGCTTTAATTTCTTGTTATAGCCATAGAGACCCCTATTAAATTTAGTGTTCCTCACAGATACAAGTTTGTGAATGAAATATGACTTCTTGATATTTGCTACACAGATATTTAAAGCAACCTGCATATCCTTACTCATGCTGCTGATGAAGTCAGCACTCTAATTATGAAAGTACTGTCGATGGTTGACAACAATGATAGAAAAATGATCAGAGACGCCATTGACATCTAAGACATCAAAGAAGATATTGATGAGGATAAACATGTCTTTTTTGCATTGCCATCATCAGTTCAATAATCAGGATCTGATCACATGAATAGTATCCTATAAAACCTTACACGTCTGTACCCCAATCCTTCCTTCCGGGTCCTTGTCCATGAATCTGCTATGAAGTGTTGTCCTCATGACAAGTTATTCCATGGCAAGTTGCCCCATGAAGAAATGTGCTGCTATCGTTCTTGCGGCGCAAGAAAACATGCATAAAATAGAGTAAACCAATGTTAGATAAAAGTACCAGTAGCTATCAAAATATTAACAAAAACCGCTTAAACATCTGATCTAGTGCTGACTTGCCAATATTACTAATTATAACGTTTATATTGAAATAATTCACAGATTGTGCATAAATAGATGCTATTTGAAGGAGAAGGACCAGAGGGACATGTGTCTACCTTTAATATAAAAAAAAAGTCAGAAAAATATGCTACAAAAACTTGAAAGTTTTCTTTGCCTCTTCACGTTCTTGTCCCCATCTATCGGAAAAATTTCCTAGTAACTACCTTATCTTCTGGTGAAATTTACAGTTCTGAAATAGCATCTTGGTATATATTTCCAGTGCCAATATTTGTAGTTGTTTATCGATCAGAAACGGATCAATTTGTGTTAAAATCTAATAATGATGAAATGGCTTCTTCAGGACTTGGATTAATAATTCTAGTTTTCATTCCTTTTCAATGTTCGTTAATTTTTTTCTGATATTTATTGGACTCTTCTGGGTCGGAACCCGTTTGTTTGACCCTGACCAGACACTCAGAAATGCTAAAAGACGACTGCTTCACAGGCACTTTGTCAAGCAAACAGCCCACTATAGACTTTTTATGCCCTTATTTCACTCAAGAGACATCCTAAGTGGCCCTTGCTTCACTTGCGCGGTAGCTCGGACCTTTGGCCCTTGCAATTGTCAGATCTATGCTAAACACGGATCGAGACTTTAGCGCTACCTGATGTATAGCATCTACTACCACTACTGCTACTAATAACAACAACTCACTCTAGCATCAATCCGCCTTAGGCCAACACAGCTATGCATGCTCCTTCTCCATACCAATCCATGCAATGCTCTACTTTTTTCTCCCTCCCAAGAAGTTCCAATTTTTATTAAATCCTTTCTGATGACCTCTTCCCACACCACTCGGGGACGAACAGTTTTTCATTTGGCCCTAGATGGATGGCCTAAAAGAACGATCTTTTGCAGTCTGTCATCCTTCACCTACGAAATGTGTCCTAGCCATTTCAATCTTTCCTTCATTGTAGTTCCGGAAAGCAGGATAGAACCACATTTTTCGAATAGGATACTGCAAGTACAGTCAGTCAAACATGTACCCAAAACAACCCACAGACAATTTCTTTGTGAAAGGTCGAACAAATCGTCTTCCGTTTTCTAGAGTGCCCATGTTTCAGAACCATATTTGACCACTCTCTTTACTCTAGCTTCTAATATTCTAGTCTTGGTTGGCAGACTTATCTTTGTATTCTTCCAAACTTTTTTCGGCTGCGAAAAAAAAAACAGGATCTTTTCTATTCTACTTTTAACACCTTCATCGCATCTACTATCTTTACTAATAATACTACCCAAATAGGTGAAGACATCCACTTGATCAATCTACTAGTTACCCAGCATCAATTATTTCCCTTCATTTATTCCTAGCCTAAGCGATATAGTCTACCTAACAGTAATTTTTAGACCTAATCTTGCACCTTGAACCCTCAAAACCTCTAAAATATCCCCCATTTCGCTAACATTGTCGTCTAGGACACTCATATCATCAGCATAATCTAAGTTTAAATGAGTTTTATTTTCTATTTCATTCTATGCCCTCCCATCTAATGATGCATGCCAAACACTTAGGTATACTTGGCACTTAAATGTCCTCGGAATTATTTCTTGGGAGCCTCTATTTTTTCTTTGGGGGTGGGGGGGGGGGTAAGAAATGCAAAAGAAAAACACGTGCATTATTGAAAAAACACAAACTTAAAGGGAAACCTTACACAATTAAAATTGTGAGGGGGTGGGCAAAAATTCCCTCCTCCCTTGTGTACCTAGCCTATGACATCGCATGGATGATTTTTTTACATTTTTTAAAGAGAATTTCTAGTTAATCTAACCTTTTATTACATCATTTTTTTTCAAATTAAATTACCTGAACTCCATGTCTATTTAAATTGAGCAGGAATAACGTTTCTTTTTTTTAAAAAACTATAAAGTTTCCCCTTTTATCAGACTTTTGACTACTTTCCAAACGCAACTATTGCCTCCGTGTTCTGAATCTCTCAACCATATGTAAGAATGGTCATAGTAATGAATACTCAACACTAAAAATTAACACATGGAGTCACGTCTTGCTATACTTACGTGTTGTTTATGATGCTATATTTTATTACCATCCATCACAGCTTGATAGGCAAGGTATACAATGCAAGTACAAATATATCCTTCTCTATCACGATTTTTGACATTTGATCAAGCATAAAAAAAGAGATGAATGATGATAAATCACTGGTTTTCAGCTTATGAACTTTGAGCAGCGATTTTCTTTAGTTTTGAATTCTGTATTTCCCTATGCACACCTTTGTTAAGGCCGTGATTAAGTAAACTGATGGAAGTCGAAAATCCCATGTTAAATTGACAATTTATATTTAACAAGAGCTAAGAGCTCATATGGCACTTGTGACGAGGTCGGAAGAGCCGAGAGCTCATATGGTACGAGGTCGGAAGAGCCAAGAGCTCATTTGGACGAGGTCGGAAGAGCCGAGAGCTCATATGGTACGAGGTCGGAAGAGCCAAGAGCCAAGAGCTCATTTGGCACTTGTGAGAAGGTCAGAACCTAAAGTTAAACTTTATAGCACAAGATCCTTCTAAATATCAAATTTCATTAAGATCTGGTCACCCTTTCGTAAGTTACAAATACCTCAATTTTCAAAATTACCTCCCCCCTCCCAATTCCACCAAAGAGAGCAGATCCGGTCCAGTTATGTCAGTCACGTATCTTAGACAGGTTTCTATTCTTCCCATCCAGTTTCATCCTGATCTCACCGCTTTAAGTATTTTCTAAGATTTCCAGTCCCCCCAACTGCCCCCCCCCCCAATTACGTTTGATCCGGTTGAGATTTAAAATAAGATATCAGAGTTACGAGGTCCTTCTAAATATGAAGTTTCATGAAGATCCGATCACTCCTTCGTAAGTTAAAAATACGTTATTTTTCTTATTTTTCAGAATTACCCCCCCCCCCCCCCGCAATTGAGCGGATCCGTTCCAATTATGTAAATTACGTATGCAAGACTTTTGCTTATTTTTCCAACCAAGTTTCATCCCAATCCCTCCAATCTAAGCGTTTCCCATCATTTTAGGTCTCCCCACCCCAAACTTCCCCCAATGTCACCAGATCCGGTCAGGATTTAAAATAAGAGCTTTGAGCCACGATATCCTTCTAAAAATCAAATTTCATGGAGATCCAATCACCCGTTCGTAAGTTAAAAATACCTCATTTTTTCTAATTTGTCAGAATTACCCCCCCCCCCCCCCCAACTACCCAAAAGAGAGCGGATCCGTTCCGTTTATGTCAATCATCTATCTAGGACTTGTGTTTATTTTTCCCACCATGTTTCATCCCGATCCCTCCACTCTAAGTGTTTTCCAAGTTTTAGGGTCCCCCTCCCAACTCCCCGCCCCCATCACCAGATCTGGTCGGGATTTAAAATAAGAGCTCTAAGACACGATATCCTTCTAAACATCAAATTTCATTGAGATCCGATCACCCGTTCGTAAGTTGAAAATACCTCATTTTTCTAATTTTTAAGACTTACTCCCCCCCCAACTACCCCAAAGAGAACAAATAAGTTCCGATTATGTCAATCATGTATCTGGGACTTGCGCTTATTTTTCCCATCAAGTTTCATCCCGATCCCTCTTCTCTAAGTGTTTTCCAAGATTTTAGGTTTCCCCCCTCCAACTCCCCCCAATGTCATCAGACCCAGTCTGGATTTAAAATAAGAGCTCTGAGACACAATATCATTCCAAACATCAAATTTCATTAAGATCCAATCACCCGCTCATAAGTTAAAAATACTTCATTTTTTCTATTTTTCCGAATTAACCGGCCCCTACTCCCCCCCCCAGATGGTCAAATCGGGTAAAACGACTATTTCTAATTTAATCTGGTCCGGTCCCTGATACGCTTGCCAAATTTCATCGTCCTAGCTTACCTGGAAGTGCCTAAAGTAGCAAAACCGGGACTTTAGGTTTTCCCCCTCCGACTCCCCCCAATGTCATCAGATCCGGTCGGGATTTAAAATAAGAGCTCTAAGACACAATATCATTCCAAACATCAAATTTCATTAAGATCCAAATACCCACTGATAAGTTAAAAATACTTCATTTTTTCTATTTTTTGCGAATTAACCGGGCCCCCACTCCCCCCCAGATAGTCAAATCGGGAAAACGACTATTTCTAATTTAATCTGGTCCGGTCTCTGATACACCTGCCAAATTTCATCGTCCTAGCTTACCTGGAAGTGCCAAAAGTAGCAAAACCGGGAGCGACAGAATTTGCGATTGCTATATGTCACTTGGTTAATACCAAGTGCCATAAAAAGTACTCAAGTATTCATTGGCGGAAGATGCCGCTTTTAATATCAGGCCATAGCTTCTTGAAGATGCTTCAAAATGTTTGCAGGGATTTTGCTCTATTTCCTCTAATTGCTTAGAAATCTTGGAAAATGTCTAGGTCTTTTTCACAAATGTACTCGATAAAGATATTGCTTTTAGATCAAAATCGGTACTATCATGAGCAGAAGACAATAACCTGTAAGATGATTGGAACCATTTTTCGATGTATTTTCCTGTTTTCTAACAGTCCCATAGAATATTTTCAGCTACCTGAAATTTTTATAAGTCGGTTGCCAGAAAGAATCGCTTCAGATCGCCGATAATAACCCCTAGAGACCAAAATGACAAGCTGGTATAATCAGCAGCTTGTTAATAGAGTGTGAAATTTTCATAAATTATTTCAATGCAATGAAGAAACCTAGAAATGAGAAATAGTCAGGAGCCTTCAGTAAAGTTGTACCCACAAAACCGAAATTAAATTAAATCAAAGCGAGGTATACATCTTAAAAGTGTTACCACACATAGACAGCGCCTTTGTAAAAAGTATTTGGAGCTTGGTAGATGCAAATATCCAAAATACCTAATAATGCGGTACGCCGAGGAACAAGATAGGTCAAGCGACAAACCTTGAGGTGGAGCAGAACCCTATACCTCGCTCTTTACGCTAAAGTATTTGTAGAAATTTCAACTATTTATTCTACGGCTTGTGGGATTCAGGGGTCATTCTTAAGAAATTGGGACAAAATTTAAGCTTTAGCGTGAAGAGCGAGGTACTGACGATGGGTGAACCCCCTCATATATGTAATAAAAATATGAGAATACAGAAGTTCCTTACGGAAGCTAATTTGTAAGTTACGTATATCTTTATATAATAAAATTTATTTTTACTAATAAAATCATTCGTAAAAAATTAAAAGTTCTAGTTGCCTTTTTAAGTAACCAAAAAATCGGAGAGCAACTAGACCTCCTTCCCCGCTCCTTTTTTTCTCAAAATCATTCGATCAAAACTATGAGAAAGCCATTTAGCAAAAAAAAAAAAATATGCAAATTTCGTTTTAATTATTCATCTGCGGAGAGCATAAATCAAAACATGCATTGATTAAAAAACGTTCAGAAATTAAATTAAATAAAAACAAGTGTTTTTTAACTTAAAGTAAGGAGTGACATTAAAACATAAAACGAACAGAAATTACTTCATATATGAAATGAGCTGCTTCCTCATCAACGCCCCGCTCTTCACGCTAAAGTCCGACTCTTTCTCTTAACTCTATTTTTAAAACAGTAAAAAACTTTAGCGTAAAGAGCCGGGCGTTCACGAGGAAGCAGTCCCTTTCATATACGAAGTAATTTCTGTTCGCTTTAAGTTTTAATGTCACTCCTTACTTTCAGTTGATTTTTTTTTAAATTTAATTCGTAAGAAAACTTTGGTTTTCTAAGAATCCTCGAAGAAAGCTTTCAACTAAGTTTGGTGTTTAGTTTCGAATTAATCAACTGAGGTATTTTAAATAGCCTATCCCTAGGAAAAAAAAGTGGAAAAAAAAATAAATTTTTAAATGCACTCTATGCATGCCGTCACAGTTTCATATACATGGGCATTTTGTACTTGAGAGTGATAGTGCTCTAATTTTCTCTTCTCCCTTGGTCTGTAACCAAGCTTTGCAAGACGCAGCCAAATATATTACTATTTCTCGGCTGAAGCATCTCGCCAAAGGAAGCTGTCTATCAAAACCTTTCACAAGACTTGATAATTGGTGCTATTTTAAGTTTTGACAACCGACGGTCTCTAGAGAATTAAAAGACAGAAGGCTAACCTTACTTCAATTTTGAAGCTCGATGTTTTCAAGTTCACTTAATCACGGCCTTAATGTTCAGATTTTTAATATAAAATGTCATCTCAAAGAATAGTTCTGGTTTATTCATTAATGAAATTATTTACGTTCATATTGACTTTTAATATTTATCATTTGGTGTGCAAGGGTGGTAAGAAAGAGCAAGCGAATAGCCTTACCCTTCTCTCCATGTCTAGGAAGCTACCGACACGTCATACCACACAGCCGTCTCAGAGCGAGATAAGCCAATAACCATTGTTTTCACTTCTTAGTTTTCAAGATCCCTAAAAGGCTGGCGGAGAAGCCCTAGAACCGTCATTCCCCCTACCAAAATCCCCATTTGCTTCCCTCAGTTTTCAGTTCTTTCAAAATTACTAATAAAACCTCGTTATGTAGACTCTCAGCAGTTAAGCAAAGAAGACTGATTTTGTCATTGAAGACCAGTTACATGTACCAAAATATCTTCTTTTGGCGTTAAAAACAAGGTTTTTTAAATTATTAGTTTGTTGAGTTCGGTCTTGATTGACAGATTTCAGTGTTGGATTCCTGAATCTGGACCGCTTAAAAATAAGTTATCTGTCAACAGGTCTGTCAAAATCTGACTAAAAATTTGAATTTTAGGACTTTAGGATGTACTTTGAGGAATAAGTAAAAGGTGAAAAATACAATAGTACCTAAGCTTTGTTGATATTCGTGTAGTAAGGTTCAATAAGGGGTAAAGAACGCAGCAAGACCAGTAAGAGAAATAGATTCTATTTCTATCTTCAATCCTGTATGACTAATCAAAATGATTAATTGATTTAGTCAGTATGTCACTGCAGAATCTGGTAGTCAAAATAAATAAAATGTTTATTTTATATGGCAGTTTTAGCAAATTTGGACTACAGGGTCATACTGTTTATCATACCATCGTGAACAATCCTTTAATAGCCTCATATTCCAGTTATATATATTATAAAAAAAAAGAATCCGGTGTTAGTCAATCATAATCTTTTCAACTAGCTTTAACACCTTCATTCTTTTTTTCAGATGGTAACTGAAGATGACTCTTCATGTGCAACAGTAACTGCTCGTCTTCATTTTGTTTTTAGAATACCTTTTACCATTCCTTTGTAAAGCTTTCGCATAGACAGATCTTCCGTCTTTCGTATCTACAAAAGCACGCGGCACTTTCTCGGGTCCACGTCATACTGTATCTTGTTTTCAGAATTCCTTTTAGCATTTTCTTTTAAAGCTTTCACGTAGACTGAACCTTTCAACAACAATGTTGGAGAAAGCAAGATTAAACCAAAATATCACTGTCAATTTTGGGTGTCCGCACAACACGGTTCTGGTGGTGCTTTTCCTTTAAAAATGAAATGTCGGTAGATAGTTGTATCCATGTTTTCAAAAGTTTCAACCTCTGTGAGACTTTGCCTCCCTCTCTCCTGATTGGCTTAGTGTTCAACCCATGATGCCTTCACATACTTTCGAAGAAACGGTTGAATAGAACCAAGTCGTAATGGCTGACCTGATACAAGGTCAATCACATCTGAAAATTTGTAATTGTCATCATCGAAATGAAATTAATTTGGATCCGTCTTCTCGTGAATTCTAGGTCAGTTCAATTATTTTCGTCGGCTTATTAAGGTCTTTATCCAGTATAGGCTGAAGAAAGTAAAAAATGCAGAAAACCTTGGAAAACCCCTAGAAATCCCCCCAAAAAATTTCACCCCTAAATGCCCTCAAAAATCCCCATTTTAGTGGCGAGGGGAATCCCTAAAGTGGAAACACTGCTAACAACTTTTCACTATTCCTTAAAAAAAGATATATTATAATTATATTTAATTATATTGGGATCGTATCTACTAAAAAGGCGAAAAAGTTGTATATGTTCCGATCAAATGCATGATCCTGGGCGTGGGAGGGGGGCAAAGTTCGAGCCAATTTTGCCAAATCAAGTAAAAGTGGTAAAAGTGGTAAAAGTGACAGCAAAAAATGAAAAATGAGCCATATAGTGCACATAAAGGCAAAGATATACAAAAGAAAACTGACCCGTTTTTGCGGATACTTGAATTATAAAGGCTTATCTTAGTTTTGACAAGATATTTGAATAAACTGAATTTCAGCTTGGGGCAACCTGGGGTCTAGGGGATGAAAAGGGGTCTATGGGCAGCTGACCTCTACCCATTAGTAAATTACACCGCTGATCAAAGGTCCTACCCCATCATCCCGAGTTCAAGTTTAAGAATGAAGCTGCCAAGAGAATCAACGAGCTTGAGAATCTATTTCTCTTCTGACCTTTCTTGTAGCAAACACTCACCTCGGTTGGATTTAATCATTTAGCACAAAAAAGCTAGGAGCATTCTCACTCCCTCGCTTCAAGAGCTTTCTTCCATTAAGCTTAATCATCCCTCTATAAAGCTAGGTCTTGCATAATACCTGCTGCCAAATGTTGTAGCCGACTTAGTGCTTTGTCTCCGAAACTTTCGGCATGACCTAAGAAAACTCGGAATAAAGATGTCAGGACAGGCTCAGGCATCCCCAAAGACCAAGTGATGGCTTTAAACGATGTCTCGTAGAACCTAATAATGAACAGAACCTAGATAGAGCCTAGTGATGAAATGAGGTTAAAAAAAAAAAAAACTAATGGCAATGGCAAATCGTTTATTTTCAATATGGTTGACCCCAAAAACTGTAATACAAAAAGTGGATGTAAGAATCGTATAAGAAATTAGTTGAATTTTGACCAAGTAGATATATTCGGAGTATGTGGTTTTGTTGGTGTTCGTCTTTGCTAACTATACTTGATTGTGCACATGTTATGCCTTGATTTTGTGCCTGTCTTATAGGCATAACAGTTTTTGTGTCTACTTAAACAGATTTTCTTGCGTATATACCGATCCCTGCTAAGTCTTAATGAGTGTTTGTATATGTATCCTAACTTCGTTTATTTATTTGTTACACTTTTAATCATTCATATTCAGGTTGTTTTGTTATGTCCGTATTACTCTGCCGTTATTTTCTAGGTAAAAGAAACCAATATATTCCATTATCCATACCGGGTGGTCAAACTCTGCGAATTTTGGCAGTTTTCCAGGAAGTTAGGGGCATACCCTTGCCTACCTTGGATGGCAGAGCCAAGCCCGTTGTAGAAAAAAGATTTGCTCAATGCTTCACACAAGCTCATGAGGTGATTTTTGTCTTTCTTTCTCTTTATCAATAAAAAATCTACCTTTATGGAAAAAATTCGTCTTATTTGCATGTAAACCACGATTGAAAAAAGCCTGGTTAACGTAACTGTTTAACGTTAACGTAACTTTAGCATAGTTAATGTAAACGTGAAAACAGAGTTGACATGACTAGACGAACAGCTTCTTGAGAACTCTCCCTAAAACAATTTGAGAACACCCGACGAAATATCCACGTAGTTCATGATTTGAGATTCAAAATACGTTCGTTAAAAGCCTTTCGATCGTTTATATTTCCACAATTAAACAAAAAACACTAACAGGGAGTAGCTGGGGCAGGAGTAGCTTCAAATTGGTTTTGGACTGTTATATTTCAATATTACCCTAAAAACTAATCAACAGCCTCAGAAATCCTCAAATACCAATCTTGGTATAAATCAAACACTATTTACAACAGATGCAACGCTCTAGAATTGTCCTTAAAAAAGAGTCATATGGTTTCTATGTGTTTTTATAGACCACTTCATATGAAAGGCGTGGCCGTAGAAATGTGGGTGGGGCTCATTTGATTGACAATTAAAAGTTTTAGGGCTCATTTTAAGAATCGAAAGTAATTGAAGGGCGGCTAGTCCCCTCCTCTGCTCTTTTTTTACCTGCTCCATGATCATGTCAATGGTCAGTATGGATCCTTTGCTGATTTGTCAGTTCAAAATTCGGTTGCTACAAACGAAATAATTTGCTTACCAATCTTCGTTTCAAAGTTTTACTGATTTTCTATTGGCTTTGTTTGAATGAAAAATTGCAAAAAGATGTCTTTTTAAAATAGTAAAATTATATTGAAGGTCACAAATTCTAGAAAAGAAATTTCTTTCTTTTGTTCTTGATTGTTTTTGTTAGTATTTTTTTCAGTACATGTTAATTTTAGTAAAGCGTAAATGACGCTCTAGACTTTTGATGGTTTAAGGGGGAGGTAATCCTAATCTTATCTGTGGTGATTTATGCTCGTTTTAATTTTGACTTGATTATCCGGTTTAAGTTCTGTTCGTTAGGTCCCATGCATTCATCCACGTTAGTATCTTTGTTTTCTGTGACTATTCATTTAATATCTGTTCCTTTTTTGTTTTATTTTTTATTCATATTAATTTATGTTCGCCTTAAATTTAAATTGTCGTGTGGCCTTATTACAGCTTCTTTTAGATCTTAATGTGACTCTTGATTCTTCGGTGAAAACTTTCTTTTTTATTAATTGCAATAATAGCCTGAAATTATTAATCAACTATATTTTAAATACCAAATTTGGTTGACATCAGTTTGTAAAGCACGTACTTAGTGTGTTTTGATTTAAGACAGTTACGCTGTTACCATACCATATGTATGTTACCATACGCTGTTACCATACATATCTTTAATAAATAGCATATAATGGTTTGGATCATTTCTTTAATAATCCTGAACAGTCATTTGTCGATATTCGATGTTTGTCTCAGATTTATAACCAGCAATCACATAAAGATCTATAAACCTACATAAGTTGAAAATAAACACCATATGGTATCAGAAATATATACGAGGACCCTCCACAGAGCCCTCCAGTCACGCAGATTGTAAATCCTTGCATTACGGATTTCATAAAGGGACCTTCTTTAAATTATCTACCGTGTTTGGATTTTGTTCGAATTTTTTTCTGATTTTTGACATCTTTGTTGTACAATTGCCTTCATGTCTGTCATTTGCAAGCTCAGAAACCCTTAAATATCATTTCTGGTGAAAAAAAGAGTTGGGTGATGGAGGAAGCTTTAGCCCAAGGGCCGTGCATTGGGCCCTTCAGTCATATGTATTAAAACCCTTGCATGAATGATTTCAACAAATCGTACCATGTCTATCATTCTATTAAACGGTTTCTTTGTTTTACATGGGCTATTTGCGTAATTTGTGGAGTTTGCCCCTGGGATGACACGTGTCATGTTGCCTCTGATGATACATTACTTCGACCTTTCAACCATGGCTATCTTGAAAAATTGATCTCGTGCCATATGAGGCTGTATGGATTATATTTCGCTTCTGAGAACGAGTGCTAGAGGCAGAGCCTTCCATTTGCAGTCGAATGAGACCTCTCAAAGCCCCAACGACTATCGACAGCATACAAAGAGGCCGAAAAACACACACGAAAAGATGGGAGACACATTGGTCACAGTGCTGACATATTTGGTGTATTTGTCCCCAATTTGAGTGCTATTTTATGTGGTTCTTCGTTGAATTCTTCAAACTAGTGCGTTTTCCCAGCATATTTTTGTGAAAATATCACCTTTGGCATATTTTTGCTTGATATATCGTTGATTTTTTTTTTTTTTTTTTTTTTTTTTATGGGTGCAGTATGTAATCCCGCACATCTGGTAACACTAATTACTCAAATCAACACTATTGCATTGACTATGATTTTTCATAGTTTTCATTTAATTGCCCTCTTACTAGTGTTTTGAACTCCCCCCCCCCCTCGAAAAAAAATTCTTTAGATCTCCCTATTATTTGCATTTTCCTGTCCCCCAATAAAAGAAACTGCGAAAAATTATACAGGATTTCTTTTCAAAAAAAAATTTATATTCCTCCTAAGACGAAATTTTATTATTTTTCTGCTGCAAACAGCCCAATACGTAACGAATGTTTACCATAGGCATTATTACTGAAAAGAAGGAAGGACCCCTCGGTATTTTGTAACGAATTTATCAGCTTTAAAACAATCGGTTGATTTGACTTCTTAAGTATCAATTGTTCAAAGTTCATACCCACTAATTTGACAGGTGTTTATAAGCCAACACTATTAGCAGTAATAATTTTGCAAGGCATCAACATACTTATGCATGCAAAAAGGATTGTTTTCAAAGATATATATGCAGCAGCTCCTGAACTGCTTAATAACTAGGCTAAAAACCGACTGAGGGCCAAACGGAGGCAACTAAGCACTGCCTTTTCACTTGTTCCTTCAAAGTAAATTGTTTCCTTGGCCTTTAAAAATGATTAAAAGATTCGTTAACAGATCATCTTTCATGAATCAAAGGAAAGTTCCAAACTGCTGCCCCCCCTCTCCTACTGATAACTTGATGATGATAATGCAATTATTTTTATCAACTACTTCTGAATTGAGCATTGTTCCCATCAACAATAATCTTCGGTTTTATTTTGTTTATTTGTGAAACAGTTTGTGGTAACAAACTATAAGTAAGGTGCGAATTGTCAGTAAGGAGTGAGTAAGGATAAAAAGAGGCACATCAAAAGAATTGATTTTTTTATGGTGATGGTAAATATTCAATATCCCTTAAATTTTAAGCTACCCACAGAAAAATCAAAATTCGTATTTTTTTTCCGAAGAGGATTATTATTACCGAGTTGTGTTTATTTGTTTCTTCGTTTGTTTGTTTTTCCTATGGCCGATTGGATCGAACCAATGGTCCTAGAAAATTGGGAAAAGGCTCATTCGAAAAGAGGTTGTCGATTGACCCTTTTTTGCATTTACGAAGGCCATGGATCAAGCGGTTAGTAGTAACAGATAGTAATTGAAGATTAGCCGACATCGAAACTCGAAAAAACCAAGTTTTGATTAAAATACATACGCCATAAAATCTATTATTTATGCTAATTCTGAACATTTAAAATATGCTAATTTTCAAGTTTTTCACCAAAGCTGTAAATGCGCATCGTTTAAAATAGGAATTGAATTCCCCAAAAAAAGGGCATAAGCACTCTCCCAAACGAAAGTAAAACAGTTCAAAATAGGGATGAAACCTTTTTATTGACAGTGAACAGATATAAAATTTAACTGGATATTTCGAACACATATACGGTGTTCATCATCAGCAGTAAAACGGGGTCAGTCAGTTTTACTGCTGATGATGAACACTGTATATGTGTTCGAAATATCCAGTTAAATTTTATATCTGTTCACTGTCAATAAAAAGGTTTCATCCCTATTTTGAACTGTTTTACTTTCGTCATGGAAAGGCAGTGTGGTCTTCGAAGTTATCTACACTCTCCCAAAAGGAACTTATGCAAGTGAAGTGAACATTTATTAGACCCCTTTAGAACTCTGAAGCAGTTACGGATAAAATATGCAGGTTTTTAGTGTTCCTGAGAAGGATAGTCCTTCATGTAACCATCCATGGCCAGTAGTCCCGGATTACTAAAGGTTGGTTCATCGATCTAATTCTATTTTTGAGTAAAACAAGATATCATACCACGAGATATTGCCGTATTCTAGCAGTTTAGCCAATAAAGCAGTAATTTTGGCGCAACAGGACCAAAATGTTGTAGAGCAATAATTGTGAGAGCTATTGAAACGGTATTTTTTTTAGCCTCGCCCCCAAGTCTCAAATGCAATACTCGCTTGCAGTATACTTATGTGCTTATATATAACTTTAACGAGCTTCCGTGTAATCTGCCCCCTCCTCAGCCCCCTGCTCTGTACGCTAAATCTTGAATTTTCGTCCCCAAAGGTTGAAAAACGACTGCTCAATCATAAATGCACTCATAAATGCTTTCTGCATAACAGTGTAAAACTTTAGTGTAAAGATCAAAGGTTGAAGAGGGGGTATCCCTCTTCATATATGAAATAACTTCTGTTACTTTTAAGTTTTAGTGACGTTCTTTACTTTCATTTAAAAAAAAGACTTTTTTTTATTTCAATTAAGAAAAAAGTAGTTTGTATACTTGCCATATCGAGAATGGACATTTCTAGGCAATTAACTAGATTAATTGTGCCTATCCAAATGGAACACTAAGTCTTATCTAATGGCCAAAGAAAGAGAGATTTATTTTCGAGTTACAAGAGAAAGAAATGAAGGGTTAGCGCATTGTCTACCGTAGGTGTGCACAAATTTACGCCTTTAACTTACCACTCGTCGTACCTTTACTTACCCCGAGCTCCAGTCCCAGTATCCGTCCTCAAGGCTTCCTATCTTTATGTCTATGCCTCCAATTCTGCATCTGTGCGTGTAATATACGCAAAGGGATGTAGGGCGTGATCCTTTGAAGGAATTACTCTGGAATAAAAGCCCTTTCGATTCGTCAAGCTGGTGGAATTTTTTTTTTTTTAAATTGCTGCGCTGAAATATCCAACACGAATCTATAAGCACATTATAAATTCAAAAAATGTGTCGTGTATGTAAATTTTCAGGTAAAGAGCAGGGTGTTGATGCTGGGATAGTGGTTCTAAAGAGCTAAATCTTTCTGACCATGGAACCTTACGGGGGAGATTATGTTGAAGTAATTATTACAGAAGTTTGAAGTGAATTGTGTCTAATATATAGGTGATTAGATCTATCTGTGCTGTTTCTACTCAGAAAATAATAATGCCCCCTTTCACTCTAAGGTTTATTTGTAAACAATTGACGTTATTTACAGCCCTTGGTTCAGGCGCAGTGGGGGTCATCTCATCCCGGAGACATATATGTTATCTCAAAAATTTTGATCAGATGACTTAGGGATTACGAGAAGAAGGGTGGGCTGAAATAAGAGTGTTTGATGGCGCTGGTTGTCCTCCAGTGACTTTCAATTCTTGAAAAGACGAACTAGAACTTTGAATTTTCTTTTGAATTAGCCTCTTCCCAAGTTTCTACAACCACCTTTTATGTACTGAGTGGTTCAGGGAAAAAACAACAATTACTGCAAGGGAGGCATGTTGCTCTTTGCTTTAGGTAGCGCTACAGTGATTTTTCTGATAAAACTAATCCGTGGATAAGCGGCAATTCGCTTAATTTAGGGTCCTCGCCCCTGGGGTTGCGTGGGTCACGTGCGTCACAAATTAAAATAAGGATAAATGTGAACATCGATTGAATAGTATTTCTGATAAGAATGAAGTACCGTAAGAATTATTTTGTTATTGTAGATAGCTTTAACAGAAGTATATTTATTGGACCTTTTAACTATTCAAACTGTTATAAACAAAATGCTTGAAGCTTTGATCTGATACTATGGGGGGGGGAATGAAGCAGTGTCTGGGACAAAAAAGTGCAGAGTGGCGGTTTTGGTACCCATCAAACACTTCCATCCCCGAAATAAGTTCTTACCTTATATACATTCGTGCGTATGCATTGTAATCATATATAAGGTACAAAAAGGAGAAAAATCTGTTGTCATGGTTGTGGTGGTTGCTTTAACCCAGTAAAGAGTGAACCACGGCTCGTAGTAAGGAAAAGTTTAAAAATGCGTTTTGGAAAAAAAAGTGGAAAAAAAATTGCCATGCACAGCTGAACCAGAAACGGTAACCATTATTCTGAATAATCTTAATAGTAAGATATTACTGAAAAAACAAATTTATTGGAATTTCGGAAAATAGCCTGAAACCAATCTTTTTTTTTCACGAACAAAACCAAAACCCATCTTTTACAAAATGCTGCCACACTAAGAAAAACTAAAATTAAGATGAAAATGAAAAGTGAACCATTGGAATCACCATATCCGAAATTCTTTTGCAAGAGAATTACAGCCCCCAACCCGAACAACAAGAAAAATCACTTTTTGTATAGGAAGCATTGATGTGTCTTTCCTTTTTTGTTTCTTCTTTCTGATTTTTTCTCTGGCACTAGTGGGGCACTGGGACATTATGAAGAGCTATTTAAGGACTTGTCTGAAGCTAGTTGCTACATTTATATACTATTTATAAATTTAACATAGAAATGCCATCATCCTGATCTGTCAATAGTCAACCAAAGGGATCAATGTATCTGAAGATGATAGCCTAAATAGTCTTTATAAAAAGATGCTTTCGTAGCTAAATCGAATAACTAATAATTTGAACTATTTCATCTTGACTAATTTTGAAAATATACATATTAATGGCGCAATAAAAAAGCATTAGTTTTTCAAAATTATCACAATCAAGGGAAACATCACGAGCCAGTTTGTTTGAAACAGTTTTTCGAAATTATGTTGCATAAACTGCGATATGGTCATTTTTGTTCGTTTGAAATAGTGGCAACTTCACTATTGGCTTTCATCAGGGAAACGTTTTTTTTTATGGAACCAACTAGAGACATTAGAAAAGTTATCTACGTTACGATCGAAGTCAATGACCAGTTAAACTTGATTTGGATGAAGCCTGAGATGGGTGTTAGCTTTGTCTCATGACTTGTAATAAATCGTGCTGAACCTTATAAGAAAAAAATGATTAAATTGTTTCATCAGTATAGCAATTAAACAAAAACAGGTTATTCTTAATGTGTGAATTAAGATTTCTTTCTATTACAATAACGTTTAATTGTTATAGCTGGGCTTATTTGTGGCACTCAAAATGCGGTATCTCTTTACCTGAAGTAAGTGTACACTTTAAAGATCAAAGGTCTGTATTGCATAAATAAAAACGTCGGGAGAGCCGTCTAATTCGGCTCTTCCATAGCTCTATTTCCCAAAGGTGGAGTCAGGATAGGTTGTAAACAGAGATGGAATAAACGAATTTTTCTTGTATCATAAATAGGACGAAAAGAGACTATTTCTGCAGTTTATTTCCCCTTTAACAAATAAGTTATTTATTAGTAATTCAAAAATAAAATGAGTATATTCTTTTAAACTGATGCACATTTGCAAATGAGATTCTTTTTCTCTGTTTTCCTTGAATTGCGCGCATTTATTTCCTATACTCGTAGCGTAGTCCTTACGAGCCAATAATGATAAGTTTTGGAATAAGGGACTCGCCCTTTTATAAGAATTAATTTAAAGAAACACAAGTTTTTCCGGGGGAAGTAAAGAGCGAAGTTAAAACTTAAAACGGAAAAAATTATTTATTCACAGCCTATCAAATACATGTCAATACAACCAGTACAAATGATGTTTCCCTATGCTATCAGGATTATAGAAAACAAGCGCTTTAATGAAAACATAAAAGTCAAATATAAAAAATAGGATTCTTGATTTGGAAGTCAAAAGTGAGTATGTAGCCTGACAACAGTAAATGAATCTATAAAGCTTTTCATAGTCTTACACCGGTTGTGACGTCAGTAACTTTCAGTATACAATTAAAATTAACTTCAAAACATAAGCGTATAATTAAATATATTTTTAATAATCGCTAAGTAATTGAACAGCATAAAGAAATATTAGATTGATTTGTCGAGTAGGATTTTCATCACTCCAGCTATAGTACCAATAGCGAGTAACATACAATCTTAAAATGAAAGAAATATGCTTTAATATTACTTGAAATGAAGATCAAATAAGACATAATATGAACTCTGGAAATCCGATTATTTCTCTCTATACAACAGTGAATTTCAAGCTATGGTACAAATTCTAAAGCTAGTCTATAGTCCTAAAACTATCAAAATGGCTTTACTTCGAACTTGTCAACAAACTAATCACCACATGTCCTTTTCAGAACCAAAACGAGAGCCTGTCATTGAACTGAGGCATTGTACAGAAGTGATACCAAATTAAAAGTAAAAAAGTGAAGAACCAATCCTATAATGGATTGTTGCCTTATCTTAAAAGGGATTGATCCTACTAGGGATTGACAATATTTTTCCTCTGTAAAAAGTGTCCTTAATTGGTTTGCTCTTACTGTTCCAAAACTCCTATATTAATATTTGTTTTCAGTAAAAGGCTAGTTTTCTATAATCCTAAAAGCATAAGGAGACATAAGTAATTGGTTTATTTGTACTAGTTTTATTGATATATATTAGATAGGCTATGTAGTAATAATTTTTGTCCATTTTAAGTTTCGACTACACTTTACTTCCCTTGGAATTTTTCTTTTTTTAAATTAATCTTTGTTTGTTTTTCATTAAAATTTAATGTAGAAACAACGCTCCCATGACCTTTTTTATTTACTCGGAATAATGTATGTTTGTTTAAAGTTTTAATGTCCCTCCTTAGTTTCAGTTGAGAACTTATTTTTTCTAATTATCGCCAATCTAGGGAGGTAACACACCTCTAGAAAATACTTGCAAACAATCTTCAGAGCCACGACAAACTTTCGGTCTATAACATAAAGTTCATTATCCACACTTCACAAAACAATATATGGTTTGTGCACTTTCGGTTGCTTCCCCCCACCCTTTTTTTAAATGGAAAAAGTGCCTTTTCCAATGAAATGACCAAAAAGGTGTTTTTCAAAATTTAGGCAGAAGCAAAAAAAAAACTAAGAGGACAAGGGCGTCCCTTCCCCTCAGTTAGCACCGTTAAAACTATCACACAGGCTTCATCACAGAGTGAAGTTTGAAGGTTCAGTTCAAAGCTGTTGATCATTCAAGCTTAATTTTTGGTAGATTTTTAGTTAGAAAGTTTTTAGTTTTAGTTAATTTGTTTTCGCAATAATCTTTTATTTTTAAGATGAGTAGGCGATTTATGAAACTTACTAAGAGCGTCTGGAAGGGGAGTATATGAGAGGGGTTCTTATAAACCTCCAGTTAAGGGCTTTGGACCATGTTATTGCAAAGTTACTGTTTTATGCCTCCAAATTCTTTCACTTAAGAAGTGGCACCAAAGGTGCCGTTTTTAGTGCTATATGGCATTTATGTATGGTAAAATTGATAAAAATCATGGATATATAAGTAATAGGTTTAAAATGAGCCTTCCTTAGATATGTTTTAAATAATGAGCGCATCACATTTGCAAAATAGAAGATTTTCTGAAAAGTAATCATAAGAAGGGAAAAACCATGATTGAAAAAAATAATCCAAGCTAGAATCGAACGCATTATAATCTTAATTCTGAAGTGCAGCGCT
This sequence comes from Artemia franciscana, assembly GCF_032884065.1. Lineage (NCBI taxonomy): Eukaryota > Metazoa > Arthropoda > Branchiopoda > Anostraca > Artemiidae > Artemia > Artemia franciscana. Next base: position 16,898,071 of record NC_088883.1, on the reverse strand, counting down.
GTACTAACAGAACCACGCCTCTATTAATGTAATTTAATATATTGGTGTCTGTAGGACTTTAGTTGTGTTGCTGATTAAGGGGGCCTGGAGGAGGAACATGTGGGAGGTGTTCTTTCAAACCTCCAATTAAGGGGTTTGGAGCATAATGCTTCCAAGATTTTTCACTTTGGAAGTGGCATCACAACTGCTGTTTTCAGAGTAATATCTCACTTACGAATGGTAAAATTGATAAAAAGCACGTAGATATGAGCAAAAGTTTTCAAATGAGTCATTAAACATCACTCTAAAAAGTTCTGGTAGCCCACTAGCTCCAGCTTTTTCACTTGAGACATGGCACCAAAAGTGCCGTTTTTAGCGCAATTTGAAACTTGCAGACAGTGTAATTTATAAGAAGAATGTAGATACGAGGAATATTTTTTTATATGAGCTATCAAAAATCTATATAAGATGTTCTGGTAGCCTGCTAGCCCCACCCCTTGAGAAACGGCATACAAAGTGCCTTTTTTCGTGCCCTGTGGGACTTGTAGATGGCGGAATTTATGTAAACCACGTACATATGAGGAATAGCTTTTGAATGAGCTCTTAAGCATCTCGTAACCCGCTAGGACTGGGAAAAAGAAGAAAAAAAACTGTTTTAACGTTTTTTAACTTTTAGTTACTAAGGGTTGTGGTTCGCTCTTTACTAGGTTGCAGCTAATGCTTCAACTACGACAAAGAGTTCATTGTTAATTCTCCCCAGAAACTAGTTAACATTGAAATCTGTGAAATCTAATAGATGGTAGAATTTGTAAAACCTAATAAGTATAAGTAATAACTTTTAACTAAGCCATCAAACATCTATCTACGCTGGTGTGGTAGCCTGCTAAAGTTTCAGTTGCTTACTGGTGAGCAGAAGATATATGTAACTTACCAAGGGAGCTGGAAGGGGAAGTACGTTGGGTGTACGGAAGAGGTTCTTTTAAATCTCTAGTTAAGGGTTCTGAAACAAAGCTATTACAATAGTACCTGGTCTGTACTTCAGAGCTTTTCCACCTAACAAGTGGCACAAAAGTGTTGTTTTAGTGCTATATCGCACTTACGGACGGTTAAATTGATAAAAATACATGTATATTTGAGCAATAGCTTTCAAATGAGCCATTAAACATCAGTCTTACAAGTTCTGCTAGCCCAGTAGCCACAGCTTTTTCACATGAGACCTGGAATCCAAAGTGCCATTTTTAGTGCCATATGGAACTTTCAGATAGTGGAATTTATAACGAGAATGTAGATATTTACAATATATTTTACATGAGCTATAAAAATCTGTCTACGATGTTCTGATAGCCTACTACTGCCACTCCTTGAGAAATGGCACAGACTCCTTGAGTAAGTGCCATTTTAGTACCATTTGATACTTGCAGATGGCAGAATTTATAAAAAGTACGTAGATATGAGAGATAGCTTTTGAATGAGCCATTAAGCATCTCTCTATGATGTTCTGATAGCCCGCTAGGCCTGCTGAAAAAAAAAAAAAAAAAAAACGAAAAAAAAAAAACGGGAAACAAATCAGTACTACCGATGCAAGAAAGCGATTTTCCTTGTTGTTCAAGGAGGGGGACTGTAATTTCCTCAACTCTACTCAACTATCTCAACTCTACTTTTTAAAACAGTAAAAAACTTTAGCGTAAGGAGCGGGGCGTTGAGGATGGAACAGCCCCTTTCATATACGGAGTAATTTCTGTTCGTTTTAAGTTTTAATATCGATCCTTACTTTCAATTAAAAAAACTTATTTTTTTAATTTAATTTCTGAACGTTTTTGAATTAATGCATGTGAAAAGTACGAACATTTTTGTGGCGGGGGGGATTTTCCATGAGAAGAATTTTTCGTGAAGAGAAATATTTCTTGGAAGAATTCTCCTGGGGAAATTTTACACCGGAGAGAGGGATTTCAACTGAAAGTAAGGAGCAATATTAAAACTTAAAACGAACAGAAATGATTCTGCTTACAAGGAAGGCTACCCCTTTTTCATTTCTCGCTCTTTACGCCAAAGTTTTACTTTTTGTCCAAATTTTTTAAGAACGACTCCTGAAACACTAAGGCCGGTGAATTTGAACAGAAACATTTTTAAAGAACTTTAAGACTTTAGCGTAAAGAGCGAGGGTTGAGGAAGGGGCAGCCTCCCTCATATGCGGAAGAATTCCTGTTCGTTTTAAATTTTATTGTTGCTGTTTACTTTCAGTTGAAAAAAAAAAACTTTTTTTCTTAATTAATGTATAAACATAAACAGGTTTTTTTTCGAAAGCTACGAAGAAGGTCAATTATATAAGTAAATTTTATTGGACTGAGTTGATTATTTAAAGCCTCACAAATTTGTGCATAGTGGTATATAGTTCTGCACTATCTACTAGTGGCGAGGGTCATAGAGCCACTCTGTTGAAGGTGGCACGCAAGGACCTGAGCCCTCAAAAATCCGTTTTAAGCTACAGACTTCCTAAGTTTAAGTAACAAGTATTTCAGATAAATACGGAAAGCGGGTGAAGAGAATTAGGGAAAATTTTCCTCAGACATATCCTAATTACCGGGTTTGTTATTAGATTAAGCTAGGAATATTGGGGCTTTGGTCTGAAAGCTCACCTCTCTTTCCGCAAATATATGACCGGGGTACTACATACTGAAAAAAACTGCTAAAAGAACTCCCTTTGAAAATGTGATAAGGATGGTTCTGAAACTAATTTTTGAGTTTTCAGATTTTTTATAAAAGTTTGATGCTTCAAGCTGCAAACTTGAAAATTACTTTAATATTTAAAATTGAACATGATCAATAAGGGGAGGTAGTGGGAAGAGCGACACCCTTCCTCACATTTAAGGAAACCCCCCGATTAAACAGTGTATAGTAAGAAAATGCTAGTAAGGTGTGACGCCTTATCAATAACCAATCAAAACTATACTAAACAAAATTTTCATTACAATATATGCATCAACAGAATCTACGTTTCATGCTAATTTTAAGTATGCAAATTACGTTAATACCAAATTAAGTTAATTTTTAACAAAACATATTGAGCGTATTGACAGACACATACGAGTGGGGGACTTGAAACCCGCTCCCCTCCACCCTCTGATTTGGAAGATTTTGATTAATCTCGCCATAATTCCCTGTAATTTGGCATAATTCGCCTGTTTTTTTCTTTTCATTTTTCAAAACATATACAGTGTGAGAGAGGGTGTAATTAATCACCTAGTCCTTTAATTTTGTACTTTTATTTGTACAAACTAATAGTACAATTGATAAAAATCGATTTATATTCCAGGTAGTATTTGTGCCAATGAGCTCTCAAGGGCATTTTTATACAGTAGCAAGCAAAAATTCTAAGTCAGAAAGTCTTGTATATTCTCTTAAGCAGCTGCTGTCGACGTTTAGTCTCCCTCTTGACGTCCGTCTGGTATCAGGTCCACTACCAAACAAGCCACCAAATTTTACTGGTATGTTTAGTATAGATCCATTGAACCGCATATTAAGACTAGAATACGGTAATGGGTTTGTCCAACAGCGCGTGCGAGACAGCCACGAAATAGAGGTGAAATAGAAGGCTGATTCTGAGCTAAATTCAGAAACTTATTTCTGCCTTCAAGCATCCCTATCACAAGGTACCTTGCAGTCTTGGAGTCAACCGTCCTAACTAACAATTTCTAATTCTCTGCATAACCTTATTGAACTAATATCTCAAAAGTACTTTTTTTTTTTACAGTTTTATCTGTTTTAGCCCCTCAATGTTGCCTCTACTAAGTTTTTACGATTTGTCCGTTTGTTTTTGTTTTCATATTTCTTTAGACCTATGTATACTTAGGGGCTAAAAAAGATTCTGTTTAATTATCTTCAGATTATTCCAATTTTCCTTTGTTGAGGGTGTTTTTTAATTCTATTTTTGTCCTTTTTCTTAATTTGTTCTTCAAGTAAGTCTCAAGTACCTCGAATTGTCACTCATAAGCAAACATAATTTTTAGTTTTTCTTTTATGGGATTAAGTGTTTTAAGTCACAGCCTATTTGAGTGATAAATAGGTTATCGAAAAAGCCGACACTTTGCTTAGACCTTGTTAGTGTGATGGTAAAACAGCGCTATAGAAATAAAACAATTGGGAGAAATGTTTTTCGAACAACTTTATTGTCTTCTAACGTAAATTATCAGGTTATTTTCTAATCTGAACACTTTCCAACTCTTAAATTTAGCATATTTAAGACGTGTGCGTTTTTGAATTCTTAAGGCTCGTGGTTATTAGTAACTCCAGTTCATCTCTAGCTCAGTGTTCAATATAAATTGTGATTTAGCCTTAAGATTGAAGCTAACAATAAACAGAAAAAATAATAGAAACAACTTCAAGATTCGCTCAAAATAGCAGCAGTGAAATCAATAGCAGTAATCACAAAAACAGCATTAAAATAAAACACTAGAAGAAAATTCGGGCTTCCTTTAAAATCAAAGAAATCAGGCTTGATAAAAAAAAAGAAAAAAAAAAGGCACGATGTTCCGTGGTGTCTTATGTATGCCCATGATTGCTAAGTGCAAGTCGGCCTCAGTTTTAATTTCAATTTTAAAAATGAAGACAAATACCTCTTCAAAAAATCGTGCAACAAGCCAAGTTCCTGCACATATAAGTGGATATGTGCACAGTCTCGTGGTTGAGACTGTACTTGGCCTTACAGATTATTCCTGAGCAGAGTTCAAGTAGTTACAAATGAAAAATTTTATAGAACCTCTTTAAAATTAAATGCCCTACAGTAATGCGTATTTGATTCTCTCCATAATCAAGGTTAATGGGTAGACGCTAAACTTGAAAAGGTATTGTAAGAAACCCAACAATAGGATGCAGGAAATAATTCTAATGTCTATTTTGGATCCGTCTTATTTTTTAGGTCGTTTATGAGCAAGATATGTAAGATATACAAAAAAATCTTTGTTATGAAAATATATTACCTATTTTATGCATGGTACAGCAGGGAAGATGTTACAATCAAATGGTAGAGTAGATTTATTTTATGTGCATGTCTCCTTTTTTCATTGTCTGAACGCGAGTCAGTGTTCCTGCTTGGCTGGTGGTAAGGCAACAACAGTGTCTCGCCATAACACCTTCTTGAGTAATATAAACCAAAGATCCTCCAGGTACGACCTCTACAGGATATCATCTTTCTCTTCAACTTAACATGAGTGTTATTTTTAGTTGCTCATATCTGTTTATTCCTGAGGATGGGGGAAATGTGTCCCTCACCCATACATACCATGTAATTCGAATAATACCATCGGTTATTTTTACTTCTATCGGTCATAAGTAGCTTTTTCCTCATCTTACGTACAGATAGTGGTCGTATCAGTTATGTGGATGTCAGGGGTCTATCAAAGGCAATTCACAAGTCGCCAGATGTGTTTTCTGCTTTTCTTAGCTGCCACGTCAACACCTGAGGTTCACATCCGCACACTAGTACGGAGGGGAAGTTACTACTGGAGAGTTTGAGTTTCAGGAAGCAGCCTGTATTTCTTCACACGTTCCTTAGTGTACGTAAGGCTCTTCCTGTGTAACTGAACATCTGACAACTAAAAGTACAGAATTCTTAAATAAAAAAAAAAAAAACACTACTGCTATTACTAAGAAATCACTAAAGCATCAAGCTGTCTGAGGCCAGCACAGACGAAGACGCTCCTCCTTGTTCCCAATATGTTCAAAGCTTCAGTCTTTACTTCCTCCTATGAAGCACAGATTTCTCTTAAATCTTTCCTTTAATCTCTTCCCGCACAAAGAGGACCGGCTCCATTTGTAAACATGTATCTGAGGATAGGCATAGATGGATTGCCAAAAAGCAAAATCTTTGCAATATATCATCCCTCATCCTTCACCCGTGACCTAGCCATCTTAATCTCTTTTTTTCACTATAACCCTGGACAGTAGAATCAAACCCCATTTTCGTAGAGCTTGTTGTTTGATATGCTACTGCTACTACTTCTAATACCTTGCCGTGGTACCAAGCCCCCTGAGGCCAACATAGCTGCGCACGCTCCTCCTCCATCACAATCTATTTAAAGCCTCCCTCTTTACACCCTCCGAGGAAGTTGTCATTTTCTTTAAGTCTTTCTTGATGACATCCTCTCAACCCAGCCCTGGACGATCTGTTTTCCGTTTAGCCCTTGACGGTTAGCCGTGAAGAACAATCTTCAGTTTTCTGTCATCCTTCATCCACAGAACGTGCCCAAGCCATACAACCTTTCTCTCTTATAGCCCTAGAAAGCAGGAATGAACCACACTTTTCGAACAGCCTACTGTTTGAAATGCGGTCAGTCAGCTAGTTACCCAGAACAATCCGTAGGCAATTTCACTGGAAGCAATCTAGCAAATCTTCGTCCGCTTTTAGGAGCGCCCATGCTTCAAAGCCATATTTGACTACTGTCATCACTGTAGCTTCTAAATTCTAAATCCTGCTTTGCAGATTTATCTTCCTGTTCTTCCAAAGTCTTTTTAACTGTGAAAAAACACCCTGAGTCTAGGCTATTCTGCTTTTAACATCTTCAGTGCTCCCACCGTCCTTATTAACAATACTACCAAGGTAAATGAAGCTGTCCACCTGATCAATCTTTTCGTTACCTTTTCATCTTCACTTATTCCTAGCCTTAGTGCCTTAGTCTTCTTAACATTAATTTTCAAACCTATTCTAGCATCCTGAACTCGTAAAATCTCTAAATATCATTCATTTTGCTAACACTTTCATCTAGGATGCTTAAATCATCAGCATAATCTAAATTCAGCAAAGTGTGTCCTCCCCATTTGATTCCGTGGTCTCACATTGCCTTTCTTGTGCTCTTTAAGACAAAGTCCATCAAAATGATCCGGATAAACGGTCCCGCATCAGTGTTTTTCTCATACTTAGCACTAATCACCTTAATGTATTTGTCTGATTTACCATATAAGGATAAGACCTTCGCTAAAGCTTTTTTATCAACAGAATTAAACGCTTGCTCATAATCTATAAGACTGGGGACCAAAGATGTTTGACAACTCAAGTACATCTCAGTTATTACCTAAGAGTAAAAATTTGGCTTTGTTATTTTGAATCAACTCAACTTGAATGGTAATCCTTTTCCTTAAAAAAAAAAAAAGATCCGTCTCTGTATCGCTACCCTCCAAATGTCATCTAACAGCACGATTGTTGTTGCATGTGACATGGTCAAAGCAATACATTATTTGGTAACAATTAATGAGGCTATTAGGAACAAAAAAAATAGATAAACTAGTGTCACTGCGACATAAGTATTTAGTCGAAGGTCAGTTCTACGTCGTTTACGAAACTATAGCTTGTTCTGCAGTTCCTTTATTTGGATAAAAGATGACACTTTGCCCAGCAGTGGGTTTTTATTTATAAACCTAATGGTCGATGTATGGCATAAAGATAAATATCGGACTAAATGATTTAATGGCTGTTATAACAAGGTTGAAAAAAGATTTTTAGACTAAGACGCTACGCAGTAAGCCCCCTTGTGTGTATTGTAGGTAGAACCGGGAGCATAGACTTAGCAACGAAGACAGAGCCGTAGTCAAGTGCCTATCCAGGATTTTTTGTTCTGGGGAGGTTACAAAAAAGATTTTTAAAACGCATTAGAAATGTGTTTATATGCATTTTGGCTACGTTTATACAAGTCTGGCAAAAAATTCGGAGGGGGATGGCATTTAAACCCCTTACCCTCCCCCTCCCATCCCTTGGATATGGCCTTGGTCATATTATATCAGCTAAGCATCAGAGGCATAGCAGATGGGGATGCTGATTGGCTTGGACCAATAGCAATATTTTTGCCAAGCAAAGATTGTGTTCAACTCATGTTTTGGATGAAACTAAAATTTTATGGCCCCTTTGGTCTGGAATTACATTGTCTGTAAAGATGGCACCAAATCTAACGGCACCGGCGCACATTTTTCAATGGCGTGGGGACCAAAACCCCGCAAATGTTTTTCATTAAAGGGGGATGAAAAGGGGTGTTTTGATTATTTGTTTTTCTTTTGAAGAAAAGTACAGGACATTTCAGAGTATAAGAAGATTTTGCCATTTCCAAGGGGATAGGGGTTACGTTTCTGTTTTACCCCTCCCCTTTAGATACTCATGATAAATACTATTTATCTTAAGTGAAGATCGCCACTTGTACTAATCAATGAGATAAGCAGTTAATAATTGGCTAAATCGAAAACAATTGTTGGAGCAATATTAATTTGAATTTTGGATGCAAGAAGCTTCAGTGGACGGTGTCTACTTGAAACAGTTACGAAAATGAGAATGGCTGGGGTAAAATATCATTTCTTTTCAGACTTCCACAGTTTAAATGGCTTTACAAAGAAAGTGTCGGATGCCTCATCTGTAATGCACAAGCATGGGAAGACAAAACATGTCAAATAAATCGGAAAACAAAAAGAAAGAGTGAGAACTGTGAATCCCGAACATATATAAATATAAAACATCTTGTCGCCAAAATTAAGTCAGAATTAAGACCAATCTACTATATTATTTACCTGTCAACAGCTTTCGCCTTATTATCTTTCAATGACAGCCTATATGTAACTACTAGAATCACTGTAACAGTTACAGAAAATGAAAATTTTTGCACTATAAATTAATCCATAATTAAGCTAAAGCTATAATTATACCACCTAATGGTTGTTTTCTCGTGCGTGGTTTTGAATACAAATGTTTTCTTGTTCAGAATAGAACCGGAATGTTTCATTTTAAAATTACCGGTGTAATTATGTCTTTTGGTGCACGGGGAGGTTGATGAGGTAATTACTGATACTGTTGATATAAAGAGGAGTTAGGATTGTTTTGGGTTCATGTATACATGTGTCAAAAGGATTAATGCTACATGTGCTGGCTTTATCGAGGATTTTGTTCGGGGGTGGGGGTACAAAAAAGAGGTAGAAAGAACTCTCATCTCGGGGATCCTGATCTGCTAGCTCACAGTAGAGCCTCCCTGTTTATTTCTTTTCTAGATTTTTTCTTCCCGAGAAGCTGAAATAGGGCTTTGGAGTCCACCAGAATCTGCTGTCTCATCTCTGCATCCTTGGCCCTTCTAAGATTTTATTTGTTGATCCTAACACCATGAAGTCGGAGTCTTTGTTGGAGTCATATGGCAATATTTTCCTGAGCTAGACTAATTAATGCAATTGGTTGAGCAGCAAATGGGGAAAAGTCCTGATGAAAGAAAAGCCTATCTTCTGTTCACACATACAACTCCCCCTTTTTCCACATATTTCTGTTCTCTTGGCTGTCTTTGCAGCGTTGCCTCTCAGTACAGCTACTTCGGGAAGAAGCATTTCTACACTTGGAAGGCTAAAAATTTGGCTAAGAACTTCAACGGAACAAATACGACTGAGTGGTTTAGCCCTGCTCGCTGTCCATAGAGACATTGATTTTTGTCACTAAAATGTCATAGACGTATATGCAGGGAAGAAAAATCATCGTTTAGATCTTATTTTTTAGACGCTTAAGTTACTTGATCAAAAATTTGATCGATTATGTAAATGTGTTGCTTTATATATTTAAATGCTTGGTTTTCTATTGCATTACTGTAGAAGACAAAACAAAAAGCCTTATAGATGCAATAGTATGCGAACCAACCCTCGTTTACAAGGGGTGAACTAACGGTTTTCTTGGTCGATTCATTTCCTTTTTCGTTTTTAAATCGCCCCATTTTACAAACGCTCTTCGCTTAACGAACTCGGAAACTGAGCTAACACTACCCAAACTCCTTCTTCGTTGTGACATATACTCGTTTCACATTCACGAGTTGCAATAGATTAGTGATTGTCAACATTTCTGAGTGCAAAAATTTGTTTACATATATTTTTGTTATTTTTGTACGCTTCGGAACAAGAGTTGGAGGGGGGGTGTTTATACGGAATATTCTCCCCCTGGACGCGGCCCTGATTGATTTTAATGTTATTTATTTAGCCCTAGTATTGTTAATTTCATCTGATAAAATTCACACAGCAAAATTGTCGGAAATTAGCAATAGAGACTGAGAAAGAACAGGTACTTTCAGTTTTCTGACGTCGGACGTCGGGAGACATCCGTGTCGCAAAAATCACGCTGAAAATCACAAAACTTTTGCTTGAAGAAAATCTTATGACTCAAGGAGTTAGGGTCGTACACAAGATTCTAATCAGGGGGGAGACAATGGAAAAGATGTTAGGTTTTTTTTTTAATTGGAATTTTTTCACATTCTGGAAAGGGGGAAGGTAATTTAGAAACTTGTAAGAGAGGCAGTGTCACAAAGATTCTCGATATCTATAAGGAAACCTATATTAACAGGAAACTGTTATAAAAATAAAAGAAAAAAGTTAGTCAAATAAGAAAAAAAAATCTTAAAACTAAAAAGAAATAGAAATTGTCCCAAGCCTAAGGAGGGCTGCTGCCCCCCCCCCCCTCCCGTAGCGCTGAAGTATTACGTTGCACCTTACTGAAATCCAGTCAGTAATTGCAATTTTTTTCATTTTCAAAACAACATATTATTTTCATTGGTTTCACGAAACTAGTGAAAATAAGTTGTTTTTTCAGTAGTTTTTAGAGCCACATTTTAAGTTACGAGTGGAAGAGGAGGGAGGTTCCTGGGAGATTTCGAGTGAGTCCTGTTCGTTTTAATTTTTATCAGCGTCACCTACTATTTTTTAATTGCTTGTTTTTAGCTTAATTTCCGCCTGTTTTGAATTTCTTATAGTTTTTTATCTATAAACTTAATAGTAACCAAATCTCTTTAGAATATTTATATGAGGAATACGAGAAAATGATCCTTGATGAGACTAAGAAAATTCTAAATTATGAATTTGCTTTCTGAGAAATAAAATCATCGAAAATTTGAAAATCATGCAGTTCGAACCCCCTAACAGACTATAAATTTGTTTTATTGATATCCTCTTTAAAACCTGAAGATATAATTGTTTTACTGTTCCTAAAAAGACAAATCGTGGCTGCTGAGGTGACATCTCGTATAACTTGTTTATACCAAAAATGTCTTTTTGCGTTCATCCGATGCTGTTATGGTATTGAATTTCTGAGATTATTTTGGGAGAAGATTTCGCAAATTGTTCATCGAACAAGAATAGGCATTTTAAGTTTTGTTTAATGCTATAATATTTAATTAATATGGTGAGGAATATAAGGCTATTTAAAAACTCAATTTAGTGAGAAAATATTGCTTTTTTAACCACAAATGTAGGGCGTAGATGGTAATGGTTCTTTCACACTACGAAGTAGGATCTTTCACACTAGCATAACTTAAGACTTTCCGTCATGTTATGTAATATTACGGAGCAATTTTGGTTGGAACGTAGGCAGTGCCAGGTAGACTAAAGTTTTGCTTAGAATTTTACGTTACGCAAGTTTTTTTACGTCATGAAAAAGTCAATGTAAAGTCTCTATTGAGGGCTGATTACGTTATTTGATTTTGATCGAGCAAGTTGATTTCCAAGTAGCATTTCTAAATATTTAAATGTAGATTTGTCTTGCCATGTTGCCTTAGCCTTCTACAAATTGCTCTCCACCATCTTCAATTATAATAAATAAGTAGATACCTAATCAGTATTTAAATATATTTACTTAAGTACATATGTTTGCATCACATCGCCTTGCATTGTTTCGAAAAATAAATACCATGAGGCTGTGTTTGAGGCAGCAAGATCTTCGAAGGAGGCAAAATTGCCTCCTTTACATTTGAAAGTTTTTAAACCATTTTTTTTTCTCGTAAGATCTGTTTTAAAGTATTTGAGGTGTGTATTAGATTTCCTGGCATTTCAAAACTATTCTTTTAAATCGTTGATTCTTTCAATTTAATCAATTCTTTAAACTAAATCAGAATTATGTAGTTTGCCTCCCCCCCCTTAAAAATTGTTTACTTCCAAATACTTATTTCCAAATGGGGATGTGGCCGCGGGTCACATCCCCATTCACTGCCATTTAGCATCCCACCTACTTAGTCAATCATTGCACCGTTAAATTCATCTGTAACTGCGAAATGTGTAAATTTTTTGTTTACAAGTACATCCTTAACCACAAAATGCTTCGGGAATCTTTTGATACTCAGTAACTTCTAATTCTTTGGCTTTTACTTTTTAGTTGTTTACTTTTTATTTAATTTGTTTATTTATTTATTTTTCGTCAACATTTAGTCTAAATGCAATCTAAATTATTTAGTCTAAATGCAATCGTGTATGAATAACTATTTTTTCTGATCAATTCTGCTAAAATAATCTTTACTCTGATTCAGTTTTACTTATATATATACATGTATTTACCCATATAACTATGGCAGCAAGGTTTTTTTTTGTTTCTTAGTTGCGTAAAAGGATAGGATGGAGTTGAATGGGGATACATAACTTCTTCTAGAAAAGCAAGGGAATTTAAAATGGTCTGAAAAAAAAAATCAAGATGAGGGGGGCATATGGAAGAACACAACACTAAAGAGTCCCTTCCATGCTAAAACAAAGGGTTGGAAATTTAGGTAGCTTAATGTTATGAAGTGGCAGGGCCATATCTAGTAATTTTTTTTTTTGGGAGGGGGGCAGAAAAAACTTTTAAAAGGCATAAAAAATTTTTCATATTCATTTTTGATATCCTTTACATGTCGGACAAAAATTTCGGGGGCTATAAGGCCTACCCCGCCCCTGGGTGTGACCTTGTGAAGTGTGTATCAAGAAGAAGGTGTATCGTTGAAAAATGTCTTTGTATGGAGGCAGAATGTCAAGTTGGAGTTTAAGAATGTAGTTTTCAAATGTATGTAATAAGAAACAAGAAAAGCACTTCCTTCACTTTGTTTCTTTTGCATCTCAAATCGTAGATTTAATAAACAGCCCTAGTGTTATCAAAAGAATAATGTTTTCTCTTTGTAATGTTAATAAATCCGAAATTGCTGAGACTTTCAAAAATGAATATGTACTGAACTTTCAATCTACATTTCACTAGTTCTTTATAGTAATCTTTCGTTATTATTGTCATTTTTTTTATTTTTTTATTTTTGATGTTATGACCAATAAAAACATACCCCTCGAAGTAACAAACTGTTTTCAGTAAATGGCGTTCTGGTCTTTTAGATGACATTGAGGACGTTAGGCCGATGTCTATTTGCGGTAATTTTAGTTTGTTTTATGTTCGAGGTGATTCTTGTGATTCCTTCACGTTTTGGGTTTCACTTATGCTTGTATTGCACTTTAATTAGTATTTGATTTTATTTCCGTTCGTCTTATGTTTAACGTACCTTTTTAATTTTTTAAAAATATTTCTTTTTGTGGAAAGAGCTTTTTTAAAACTAATTTCTATAAAGAATGATCACATGTGAATATAAGTTTTGTTTTGGATCAAAACTCAATGATATATGGGATTCAACAGCTTCGATGCTTTACTCATGGCATCTGTATAAGGTTACCCCTAGATTAAATAAAAAATTATCGCTACAAAAAAAAGAAACATGATCAATTTATTCGTAACTTCTTGTTGATAGTATTTAGTGACGAAATCTATCAGCATTAATGCCGCTGTTACGATAATATCCCGCCCTGTTGGAGCCATTGTAAACCTGACAGACAACTTTTTACGCAAAGAATTCAAAATCTGCATTTTCAGGTTTATTACGACTGCAAAACATTAAGAAGTCTGAAGTCATTTTAGCTTGCAATGTCACTGAATTGGAGAGCCCAAGGATGATTGAAGTCGACATCCATTGTGGATGGTGCTTGCAACGCCTTTCCGTCCCTGACAGAAGGAAGAAAGATCATGTGTATGAAAAAGCGTTGGCGTTGTGCCGTGATCGGGGAGAACTTTGGCGGAAACAAATCAAAGCATCCCTTCCCGTTTTCCCTGATGCATCATCTCATACTAAACTAGTTGAATCTGCCCTTTGTGATAAAAGGAAAATAATAAGTTCAAAAAGTGATATTCCTAAAAGAAAGTTTGGTCTCGACTTTCGAATCGGTTCACCTGCAAATATTGTCAAGCCTTTCTTCACAAGGAATTCATTTTCAAAGATTGATGGAAGTAGTAAGCATATAAGAGACATTCAAAGTTTAGATATAAAGCCCCCGGATTTGATAGAAAATGTTGCCAATCGCTTGTCAATAAGTCGTCTCTCGTTATCATCGGGTTGTGACAGTGAAAACAATAGTATTGGACATAGTTCTAGAGATAAATTGAAGAACTTGATGAAATTTCGGTCTCGAAGTGAGCAGCCCAAAAAGACATTCCCAATTGATGAAGGGATATTGTCGCCATATGGGAGAGTGGTCGATGCAATTTGTTTTGAAGAAGAAGAAGAAAACATATATGCGGAAATTTCTGACTTTAATGATATAGAGATGAGTTACCTGTGAATTTTCAGGTGGAAGATAGGAAAGATTTTGCATGAAACCAAATTGTTCATTGAAATTTTTCAAAGCTGTCTATACCGTGCTTATATCATGCACTACTTTAAGATTACTGAATTTCATGCAGGTTGAGCAGCTTCCATCATATCTATTTTTTGGAAATTTTCTGATTTTCATTAATACGTTTCTATATAAATCAATGGTCTAGATTTACGAGAATTCGTTGACTTTGGTTATCTGGAGTTGATTGTTAACCCTTTGTATAAATAATTGGTTAAGAAGCCAAATTAATTAACTTCACTGCCCAACTCATTTTCATATATCCTAAATATTACCCCTGATACTAAAACTTAATCACCCAAAACACGAAAAAATTACCATTTAGCTGGTAAACGGTTCCTTTTCAGAAGCCTATGCTGTAATTTTTGAACATTTTTCTTCCTGCTTGGACATATAAGCAAACAACGAAAGAAGAACAATAAATCTTTTCCATAGTTAATTAGTAAAATAAAGTAAAACTGGTAATGAAACTTCTTTCTCCTTTTCTTGGTGCTTTGTTTAATTGGATGAATATATTTGGGGAATGAGCCACTCAGTTACTGTGTCTGCGTCCGAAAAGGCTCTAGAAGTAGTGTAATCAGAGATCAGAATTAAATTTTTTTATATTATTAAAAAATTATCGAAGACGAATATTTTTTCTGCATATTACCCAAATAGTAGTGTTAAAATATGTTGCACAAGGTGAATTTCAAATACAGAAGCAAGATTTTAAATTAAGAAGCAGGGAAGGGTCAATGCCTCTCCCCCCATCAACCTCAAATGACAGCCGTTTCCTTTGGTTTTTTATTTTTTTTTTTTTTTTTTTTTTTTTTTTTTTTTTTTTTTTTTTTTTTTTTTTTTTTTTTTTTTTTTTTTGCTCGCAGGACGTGAGATTTGGAAAATTAAAGCGTAAATGTAAAAGATATGGCATTGGACTTCACTGTTGGTGCTGATCTCCTTTTCTTGACCCTTCATGTGGGAAGTGTATTAAGGGGAGGGGCAGTTATCCTGTACTTTAAGACACCTTTCTCCAAGTACCCATTTGGAGTTGGGTTGACGCTGACTAAGCTTACAGAGTCTAGAAGAGTCAGTAAGCCTAAATAAATACTGAATTGTTTTTTCTTTTCATTTTTTTTTGGACAAAGGAAAGATTTGCTTTGTGAAAATGAATATAGTTTTCAATAGATGACCACAGCCTTAGCCTTTCAAGATTCCGTTAATAATTAAAATTCGCTAAATTAGTAAACAAAAATGGATAGCTCCTCCCAAAGTAACAAATTTGAAGGATCAAACCTAAACTAGGGGATTCCTTCAAAATAATCCACAAGCGATGCTGACCTCATCTAGGTTTAACTGAGATATGTTGTTATATTACTGACAAGTTTGATTTTAAAGTTCAAAGTAATTGAATTTTTCTGATTAAAAGTGTAATTTTTCATTTAAAATAATAAAAGTAAATAATTAATTAATAAAGATTAACACACATTAATGCCGAAGGACACGTTTTAAATGAACTCCAAATTCTGATAATCACCAAACAATACTAATTAGCCTAACTTAATTTCCCTTTGTCAGGTAGAATGTTGAAAAAAATCCTTTAAAATTTGTGTAAACCTTCTTAATTCAAAAGTTTCTCTGTGAGAACTAAATCTGAACCCCATAGAACGGGGGTTCATAGTCTCCCGTATCTGAGATTGGGGCTTTCTTGGATTAGCAATTGTGTATTAACCTTACTTTTTTGATGAAGAAAATTTATTTATCTGAAAATTCGTATTTCGGCAAATTTTTATTTTTGATTTCATCCTTTTACCAGTTCACCACGAGCTGTATAAAGTTTAGTTACAATGGAGGTACAGTTGAATTTTTCGATAGACAGAATTAGGCTAGGCTAAAAATTCTCCTTAATAAACTAAACTTTCAGTGAATTAATTTTGAGGTTTCATAAAACTGTATTTTGACAAAATTGAAACAATTGAATATACGTATAACATCCCGGTTTAATGCTGCTGTGATCTTTTTTGGTGCGTTTGTATTAATTGTTGAAATAAAATGTTGCTATTTTTAATTTTGACCTTTGAATAGTTTTGCTATGAAAGCAGGATTTGTAGAGCTCAAACTATAATTGCAAAACCCTGGATTACATACCTCCATTGCCATTACTGATTATAGTAACCAAACATTTCTTAATTGCATTACAAACACGCCCGGATTTACTGATAGGTCCAAAAGGCCAAGGCATAGGGGTGCAATAAATTCTTACTCAGTGATTTTTTTTTCTTAACAAAAAGTGGACTGACAAAGTGGACAAAGTTCTAAAATCTGGATTTTAGAACTGAGTTAACAGTTCTGACATCTTGCTAGTCCCGACGCCTAAAAAATCATTTAAACAAGATAGACAGGAAGGTGGCATCTTCCCGCGCATGAGGTAATGACTGGAGTATAACCTGCTAACGTCAGTAAGGTAGAAACAGAAAAGACCCTAGAGCGGTTTCCAATTAGCGCATACTTTAATTAAAAGTTAGTAGTAGTAGCGTCTCCTTAAAATAACATGTAAAATGAAGTTTCCCTAACTCTTCAACAATAACGGTTCAAGGATGGACAAGGGGGGCAGCTACTCCTCGAGAGGGGTCTAATTTGATATGGGGCAGGGTGGGCAACTGCCCTTCCCAGACCTCTGCCCCCTTCCCCGGTTTGCCCATCCCCCAGTTGAAATTTAGCTTCTTCAAAAATCTAGCCAAAACTGAGATAAGCCTGCATAATTCAAACATTCACAGAAACGGAGCAGTCTTCTTTAATTTATCTTTATTTTTTGGTACAATATGGCTCATTTTTCAGTTTTCATTGTCATTTTCACTTGATTCGGGAAATTGTCCCCCCTCCTAAGATTTTAACGAAATTTTGCCACGTCCCCTTCCCCAGTTTTTCTGACATTTGTCATTATACTCCTTTTATTTTATATTTTTACACAGTACTTGTATATTATTCAGAACACAGTTGACAGAATTATATTTGTGGTTCAGGTTAGGTTAAACATAGCAACAGAAGGAACAAAAACATTCCTTCTCGTAAGAGTATAAAGTCATGTTGTGACCATTGACGTAGTGTTTTGTTGTGGGCAACAACCCCTTATCCTGTAAAAATATAATTGCTCTTTTTCAGTCTTTGGCAAATCCCAAATCTTCCTTTCAAAATCCATATTCAGACACTATCTTCTATCACTATGCGTAGCAAACAAATTCAGTTTTGTCTTTGTGGCTATGAAACCGGTTTTTCTCATAAAATATACCTGCATCGTAGTTTGTTTCACGAAAGAACCTAACTTCACTTACTGACTGTGTTCTGAACAATACACAAGTACCTTTTAAACTCCTAAGGTATATCTTGCCCCCCATATTATGAGACCTAAAACCGCCACTGCTCTCCAAACTTTAAATCCTGTTTGACACTGTATGTTAATGTTAAAAAAGTATTATGCAACAGAAAAAGCTTCATTTCCAGAAAAGTATATATTTATATTTTGAAAATTAAAGACACCCTATCTACCTCCACGTTTCTAATAATAAAACTTAAAAATCACAGCTAGAAATTGTTAACAGCAGGATTAACTCAGTTTTTTTGTTTTTTTTTTACCAAATTCATTACTGAAACTCTCTCTTTTAAGTATGGCCCGGGAGAAATAAAATAAAATACTACTTCGAAAATCTCTAATAACTTTATTAGACACAGAAATCACTTGACTGTAAGAATATTTACTTTTTCTTCCCCTTTCCTCTAAATACATGTTTGGTTTGTTGATTTTACCTAGCACTGAAATTAGCAGGTAATGCTCCCACAGGTAGATTTATTCGATATTTGGTAACACGCTATCTACCTATTTTTTTTATCAATTTTCCTGAGCACGGAAGTTATTAATCCGCACCAACTGTTTTAGATACCTTTAAATTTCGAGAATACCGATGCAAGCATGCCGCTGCCTCATATTTAGCTCCGTCAAGTGCTGAAGAACCAACTTTTGCACCAATATTTCCCAATTTGGGTAGCCTTTAAATTTCAAGGGTGCTGAGTCTATTTAACTGCTGCCAAGGAGCCCTGACTAAAGAACTGAATTCAGTTTCGCCGGAACTGTCTATCGAAAAGAATCCTCAGATCTTTCTGGTGATTTCGGTATTAAAAATTAGTCATGTATTTGAGGATAAAGAACTTATTTGAACAGATTCTTACTTGCTCTTATTTTAATTGTTTTTGCCAAGATTATGCGTAAAATGCTCATTGGTGCAGCAATACCTGCAACCTAGTAAGAGCCGAACCACGGCTCATAATAGCGGAAATTAAAAAAAGGGTGTTTTTGATAAAAAACTGTTTAGCGAGAAAAAATTTCTCATTTAGTGCCGATTGAGGAATGTTAGCTATTATTCAATTTTATCTTAATAGTTAAAATTTATTGCAAAAACAAACTTTTGGAAATTTTCAAAATAGCTTGCAGCTGTTCAAAAACTGTGGCAGAATGAAATGAAAAGCGTATGATTGGAATCACTAGGTCAAAAACCTGAAACCGGAATGCCATTTAACCTATATAGCACTGATATGTCTCCTGTTCTTTTTCCGATCCTAGCGTGACACTAGGACTGGACCTCGTACAATTCAACCGTTATTTTAGTTAACCCCTGCAGCTCAATACTTCTGTATCTCAACAGTCATTTAAATCAACCTTTGTTCGACTCAACTCAGCCTCTGGCCTATGAATAAGTTTGAACTAGCGCTGATTAGAAGCTCAAAATTTACTTCTTTTTTCGCTCCTAGTTTCCAACTTATTTTTGAATGCCTTAAACTTATGGTGAGACCTGATGTTTTAATAATTTTACAGGGTTTAAGATTTAAGTAAATCAAGCTTTTAAGGTTTTTGTGGTAAAAGTTTCAGCAGTAATATTGTTGAGCGTTCAACTAATTTACTGACTGAAAGATAAACATACCATTCGGTTTACCATCCAAGGCTTTTTCCAAATATACTTATCGCCATCGTGTAAATGCGTACCAGCTGCCTTAATGCCTGGATGTGGCCCTAGACTATATGCAAAAGGTCGCTGATTTATTTTATCTGTGTTTTTTCCCCTAATTGGTAATATTTGACATTTGGAACCAACTGCTGATGAGAAATAAGCAAAAAATATAACAGAAAACAAATAGATTCATCAAAGTTTTGTATAAAGCCTATGGCTATATCGTAGCATTAGGGATAATGGGAATGGAATGCAATTTTAAAGGTAGCAATTATAGCATTCAGAAATAGCATTGAATAACTAATCAAATAGTATTTTTTAACAAACGAATTTAGGGGAAAAACGACACAGTTACTCTAGCTAACCCCAAAACTTGTTCCAAATTGAAAGAAACTTCCAGGAATGGATCTATATGATTTTTTTCTGTACTAGGTTTCAACTATTGTTGCAACCTGGAAATTAAAGTGCGTCTAGGCCATGAATACAAAAAGTTTTGCAAATTCCAAATATATGAGAATGGAGGATTAATTGTTGCTTTTCAGAAGGGGTGAGAAGGAGGAATAGTTTTGCATTAAACCAACATAAAAAAAAATTAATATATGAATTGACAAAGATCATATCATTCGAATCAACATTGTCCTAATTACAATTATGAGCCCCTCCTCTTTTTTTGCCTAGAGGTAGGATCGGCTTTGGATTAAAAAAAAGCCCGAGTATAGGACTGGCTCATCCTTCTCGTCAGGTTTTATCTATTTTGGCCACGCGTTCTAGTAATATCAAAATGACAAGAATGGAGGGATCCCCTCTCCGCATAAAATATGAATGGGATCTGAACGCCCATTCTGGCAGACGTGCTAAGAGGGGAAGACAACCCCTTCCACTTTCTCTGGACGCTGGGGTAGGATTGGACTGAAACTCCTCCATCGCATCAATACCAAACCTTGGTTCTACTTCCCTAGGAATGATGAATGGATGGATAACAGATAGACATATCTATTAACAAATGAACTAACATCATTTTTATACAATCCTAATAAGGGGGGGGGATTAATGCCAGAATTGCCTCTCACTCAATTGGACTATCTGACTTTGCTTTTTCTACAATTAGCCATGATTTGATGCCCACAACTATTTCATTTTAATTCATAAATCAAAGGATTTACTAATACTAATTTCTAATATACTAATTTCTTCTATTTTAGTTTAACTTTTTACATATTTCCCATTGAAATTCACGATAGCTAAAAACCCATAACTAGTCCTCTGCCACTTCCATTGTTCTGGCTGTTTGCATGTAAAATCTTTAAAATATAAGAATCAAAACGTCAAATTTAGAGAATTCTTAATTAAACGCTTATAAGTAAACAACTGTTTCCATTTCAGGGAAAACAAACAGCACAGCTTTAAAGCCGTCTTACTGTGAAAATGAGAAACCTGGTCTTTTTTTGGCAAATAAGAAATTAAAAAGGATTTTTCAAGGGGGGGGGGGGCACTTCTCCCCTCTAAACCTTCGAAGGCTGTATTGACACTTGTTTGTCCATAGACAGGAATTGACGTATGTGTTAAAATAAACTCACACACGCAAATCCATGGTTGTAGGGGTTTTTAAACCGGCAAGAGTCTTTTAGAATGTGTCAGACATTTCTTTTTTCTTAATTAAAAAAAATTGCTATTTTGAATGAAAAAGGGTTAGGACGCTTCCCCCTCCCCCTTTAGAAGACCACAAAAATTGGATTATTCTACTATCTTCTATTTCTCGGTCTTTTAAGAGGGCGAGGGGAAAACATTCTTTCTGAATTCCTCTCCCACCTCCTGCGAGTAGTATCTGCAGTTAATGTCAAAACGCTAGAGGGTTGTTTGAGGTTAACATAACGAATTTTGAAAGTACGCTACCTAGTCGTTTTATTTATACTTTTCAGTTTTACTGTGTGATCTACGCAACAAAATCGTGCTGTAAACAAGATTTGTTTATATTTTTTAATGTCTTATCAGGTAAAATAGTTTTTAATTTATGGTGTAGAGATTCCATTTTCGTAGACTGTGGTCATAAAGCAGTGGCTATTATTTGCGGGGGAGACGGGGAATAGCTCTGCAAATGCAAAAATTTGACGAAGGTTTAATACAGGAATCTTAATCATTTCTTAACCAATTTGTGAAGTGTTTGGTACGCCTTTTCGTTTTTAATGATAAGAAATTTATTTTAGAAGATGTAGAAGGTAAAAAATAGAACCTATCTTGTTCGTAAAGATTTCCAGTAAACCAAATAGCAACAAAATTACTCTGAAAACAATTTTGTTTTGGATGGAAGTTGCTTTCAACCAAAATGAACAGAAATCTCACACAAGTTACTAGGCTAAAAAACAATGAAAGGCTCTAAGAGTATACTCCTAAGATATCTTATCTTTTTATATTTGTACTTAAAACAGATACTTTAGACTTTTCAAGGATACACTAAAAGCCTTATTTCGTTATAATGTAAGGGTAATTAAGAACATGTGGTTTGCAAATAGCAAGGTCACAGTTTAAGAAATGTTTTTTTTTTTGTTAATTAACAGAGGATAAACAAAAAACCATCAACACATTAAGGCTGACAATATTCATACATACCAGCTTTGCTTGTGCACTCAACATATACCTCCCATAGGGCTGTAACGGTGCTAAGTTTTACAACTATGTCCCTTCGAAGTGATCGATCAACTGGTGTGGGGGGGGGGGCGTCAACTAGGTCTATGGACTTGTGTGGGCTTCTGATGGGTCAATTAACCGAATTTCTTAATAGAAAAATCATACCTTCTAAAGAATCAGTAGCAAATGTACCCGGATTCGAAACCCAGATTTCGGACAAGCGGATTAGTGAAAAACCCAGATACACATCTACTATTGTCCCATGTGCTTTGAATCATTGCTATAAGTGCAAAACCAAACATATTAAATGGAATTTTTTTTATTCGATCATTTCGAAATAGAACACGTCAAACCTAGTCCTAGTAATCACCTTACATTTATTCATAAGACAGAAATCACCAAATCTCTAATATAATGAAAATAAATAAAAAGCTCCTGACAATTGCAAGCCTTCCGATATACTTATACAAACATACAAATGTAAGGTTACGTTTTATAAAACATAGTTTAAATCATTATATTTATAACAACACTGATTTTCAAATATATCAGCAATAATATTACACACGCAATCACTCAACCCACAATGTTTTTCAAAGAATCTCAAAATTTTGTTT
Organism: Artemia franciscana; assembly: GCF_032884065.1. Lineage (NCBI taxonomy): Eukaryota > Metazoa > Arthropoda > Branchiopoda > Anostraca > Artemiidae > Artemia > Artemia franciscana. The sequence continues at coordinate 16,875,435 of NC_088883.1, read as the reverse complement.
AAATATTACAACTATTTTTGTCGTATTCTAATTCTGTGTCAATCGGTTATGAACAAAACTAAAAAAAAAGAAAAGAAAAAAAAAGGCTTTTGAAAGCAAGCAATATCCATTTTAAACCCTAACGATTGATAGTTACTTTTGACCAATTTTTCTTATTTGACTGATTTTTTGGAACAATGAAAAAAACAACATAACAAATAAATCTCAGCGCGGCTATTTCATTTCAATTGTAATCTGCTTTTTTACTAATGTTTGAGTCACTTTATAATGCTTCTATCTGGCCCTTTTCTCTTTCTTACATACCCAAACGCGTATATACCCACGGTTGATTCCATATGTGTCTATTCAGGCAAAAAAAAAAAAAAAAAAAATCATAACTTCATAATATCAGACATCAAAAGATTTCACATATGATTGTTATTTTAATACAAAAGAAGATCCCCCGGAGTTATTGATGGCGAACAGGGCGTCAAATCGACTTTTTAGTAGCTGGGTTTCCACAGAGACAGGTAGCAACTCCTGTCACACAACCTTGCGGCAACGAGAATCAAATTCTGGGCCCCGCATTACCAAACGAATTATCAATCAACAATGCTACCACAGGGTTAGTTTGATATAACAAGTCTTGTCGTTTGTGGTTGCTTGTGATCACTCAACAAGTTTGTTGAGTGACCAATTTATCGTGCTCGATTTTTTCAAAATGTTCAAATTACTATATCACTGCGGAATTTCAGGGCGAAATGGTATTGGATTCCACATGTTTCGTAGTTTATGAAAGACCTAAGGCCAATCTAAAGAAGATTAACATGAATTACAACGAAAATTCAATTTGTTATCTTTACCTACTTTAATTCTTTCGATTCCTTCGAAGTCCGTGCCGTTTTTTTTGTCTTATGGATGTTCCAGTTGTGCTGTTCTTCTTTATTTGCACCGAGGACGCCTTGTCGATTATATATATATATATATATATATATATATATATATATATATATATATATATATATATATATATATATAAATACATATAAATACATATATATAAATATATATATATATATACATATATATATATACATATATATATATATATATATATATATATACATATATATATATATATATATATATATATATATATATATATATATATATATATATATATATATATATATATATATATAAATGATTTTACAGGTTTCAATACTGTTGATCCTGATACATATTCGCAATAATTGCAGAAACAGAATCTAAATACTATATTTTTGAGGTTTACTTCAATTTTTTTCTGCTTGGCAGCAGTTATACTTTTGGGCCATACCTCTCAACTCTACACAGCTAGTTAGTGCATTCTAGAGTTCAATTTTAGCAGTACCACTAATTTTTAATCTATATTTATGATTAGACTTCAATTCCTTTGCTTTCTAATCATATGATACATTCTACCAGAAATACTGCGGTTGAAGTAGCTATTTTAATGTAGATAGAAGATATAGTTTTTATTTTTTGCACATAAATCAACGATGTTTTTAATTCAGGATTAAACGGTTCAGGGATTACATATATGAATTTATACGAACCGCTGTCTTCTTTTCTTGTTAACGAAAAAATTATTTCATGCAAGAATGCCAGTCATGATTTACGAATTATTCATTTACGAAGCACATTATCTCATTTCAAAATTAAAGCATACATTCCCACTTAACATTATTTGATTAGTTTTATCAACCAAGTAAATGCATATGTTCCTTATTGTAGCTACAGATTGCTTGACACCTTTCCTTTCCATTGCTCACTGCCAATCCAGACAAAGCAAAAAGAAAAAAAATTTGTTTATGTGTAATAGCACACTTGGCCACTTTTATGTTTAATAGTACAGATACCAAAGTTGTTTTTTTTAAGTTTGTTTCCTAGTAACAGTGATATGACACAGAGTAAACAGAAACTTTCATCCCAATACTGGAACTAATTACACATCCCACTTTTCACTAGTTTACCATGAATACAAGTTTTGGAATACTTTTGACACTAAGAAAACATTTTCCCGATTTTGTAGTGTCTTTAAAAGTTTTATTAGAGAACTATTTTTGGGTATGGTTTATATACTTTTTTTGTTTGTCTGGATGCTTGAACAGGGACCGTAGGATTCATTTCCCTTCTTCAAAGCAATAGCTAGAATTTATGTTCTGTAAATTATTCAATAATAACCTTGCATCACTGGACCCGAGGTCTTCCCACTCTTTTTCTTTCCTTTTATCTTTTTAATCCATCACTTTTAGTATTAATTTTTTGTGTTTTATGGATTATAATCGGAAAGTTCATTTGCTGTCACTCATATCAATGATGTGTGCTTTGAGCTGTCGTATGAATATGAGTATTTTTTCCTCTTTGGAAATGAGATTGTTTAATCGTTTGGAAACATGTGCCTTAGTTCTTCTATTCTAGCCCTCTGAATTTTAATTTTTTTCGTCTTTTTCTCTTTCGAAACACAAACCCCCCAAAATAAAATTTGTTTCACTATTGGTCAGTATTATATAGTATAAAATTTTGCTGTATAGTACAACTTCCACAGTAAGGTTCTAATTTTCCTTTTTTTTTACCAGCAATTTTGGAGTTGCTTTCTCCGTAATTTTTACACACCTTCTGCAGAACTGTTCAAAATAGTATGACTTATTTTGTATTTGACAGGTACATTTCCTTATATGATAAAGTGAAGTCCTTAATTTAAAAACAAGAACATAAGTACTTGAACTATAAACTTCTAGTTTTTTTTTAATTTTTTATAGAAATTCTATTTCTTTTCCAATATGTCAACGTCAAAAATAACAGCTAACTAACAGGATGATACACATGGGGTGCTAAACTTGGTAGCTCCAAGCAACAATCTAGAAGTATTCAAAAACTCAAGAGAGCACGTTTTCCATTTTAGAGCTGTACATATTCCCGAACAGACATAAGATTTTCCAGAAAAATTATGATGAGCAAAAAAAAGAATTGATCGGACCTCATTCCAGAGGTAAAGCAATTTTAACACTTTTAGATAAATGATCAGGTTAGAAAAAATCAGTAAAGAGTCAACTTTGGTTCTTTTAAAGACGATGTTTTGGCGCAAAAAAAAGTCGGTGTATTTAATTTCGAAAATTTTAAATTTGTTAAATTTGATTTTTTCCTGGGACTATAAAAGCAGCTCCTATACCTGAAAATATATGGAATCTCTCATACAAGTAAACACACCCAAAGACATCAAGAGGGCATGAATGTTAAAAGTGTGATCTACAAGATTATCATTATAAAAAAAAAAAAAAAAAAAAAAAAAAAAAAAAAAAAAAAAAAAAAAAAAAAAATCGCGGCACAGAATTTTGAGGTGGCTTATACCTGGTTTACAGTGAAACTGGGCACCCGTTAGCCCCGGAGATGTCATAAAACATCAGTGAATACAAATATTTTTTTCTAATTAAGAGATTAGTAAGCAAATAAATTCAAGAAACAAGCAGTTTTTCAAATAGAAAATAAATCTGTATCCGAATATTTCAAGTTCTAAGTTTTAGCATATAAAGTGTCGTTAAGATTTATTTAAATTACTTTTTTAAAACATTATATCAGTTATTGTACGTCGTTTTCTCTATGGTTTATTCAGTTTTACATTCTTTCTACTGGAGGAAGATGGTTGACGGTTATATAGCCTAAATTTTCGGATATAAAAGCTGATTGTCACTATCTACGAAGGAAGTCCTCATTTCTTAGTGTTTTATGCGTCCACGGATTTCCGAAGAGCAGTGTGGCAGCTTTTGTAGCTATTCTAGTATGCTCGAAAGAGAACGGAAAACTTAAAGAGTGGGATCCTTAGCGATTTAACATGAGAAGATCTGGGTTAAATACTACTAGCTCTTGAATATTTTTACTCTTTAATATTTGCTTTAAATCGTTAATTTTAGAAAATCGCAGCAGGTTAAGTAGGCTAGCCCATTCTTAACTGGCAGGTTTACAGGTGAAACAATTCTGTTTTTATAAGCCTCACATACATTTCAAATGATCTGAAAAGGCAAGTTTGATGCAATTTAAGGTAGCAGAAAACGAGGGGAAAATTCATCATACCCTAAAGAGCGTCATAGATTTTTTTTTCCTACACTAGCGGCAGTTTCCACTGTTATGAGTTTTTTTGGTATATTCTAGATCTTCTAGACTCCATATTTGCTTTATACATGAATTAAAAGTAATTCTGAAGGCCTTAAAACAAAAAACATGAAAGACAATTTATCAAAAAGAATATACAGTCTATTTTCAAAGGTATCCAATATTAGCTGTTGGAATTCTAACATACCAGAATCAAATACGATCAATATAACATCACATTTTTACTTTAAAAAAGATGGAGATATTGCTCGAAAATTACATAATCTACAACAAATTGTTTTATAACCAAACCACGAAAAACGTTTCACATTCATTTTTTTAGGAGGAGGAAGGGAGAGAGAGATTGTAGATACGAATATGCGGGATTAATTATCAAACAATCAAATAGAAAGAAGAATAAGGAAAAAAGACAGTAGAAGAGAACAATTTTCAGTTGCTTAACAAAATACAAAAAAAAATCCATATATATATAATAACAGAGGTATCCACTAAACTATCTTCACTGTAGCCTACTAATCAAGCTTAGAATAAATGCAGGAAAGAGGAAGAAAAAAACAACTTGACTGTGAGAGACGAAACAAAGACAAAAAGAACTAAAAAACCAAGGCTTCAAATTTAACACCCTAGAAAAACACGGATCGATACCAATTATTCAAGGATTCCCCCCCCCCCAAAAAAATAAAATAAAAATAAAACAAAGAACTGAAAATTCCCCATGTTTTGGGATATAACTCCAGAAGGGAATTGAAAAAAAAAGACTCTTATCATATTTGAAGAGATATGCCCCAATAAGTATACTATTAGACCAAAAAACTTGGGAAAAAAGAATAAACGTGACAACACTGAAGACACTTGAACACCGTCGATAAAGTTCTGGTCACTACATTAAATTTGAGTAAGAGTTGATGTTAGAAAACCGAGACCGAACTCCAATCAGGATACTCTAGATTATTGACAGGTAACCACCCCTTTCAAAAGTACCTTTTATGAATAGACATAATTGAGGGAAACTAAAAGAAAATTTTGGCATTATTGTCAATACAAGAAGGAATTTCTGCTATGATTATGATTGAAATAATTTGCCCCGTGAACAGACACGGGGAAAGAGAAACAAGAAAAATAAAACCGAAATATAACTCGGTTACAAAATAAACTTCTACCCCCTAAAGTACGAACTAATCGTTACGCCAACTCACTTGTGCCTTCCTTCACATCAATTTTCAATGCTGAGTTGTAGTGTGTGATTTTTGTTTAAATGTATGATTTTATATAAAAAAAAACGAATTTAGCTATGCTACGGTAGTTTTTAAATATACCAATATATATCTCTCTCTCTCTAGAGACTAAAAGGTTAAAATATAACCTTGGGAATATACACACAGCTTAGAAGCACATACACACCAGTCTTTCATTTCTGGAAATCTTGTTCAATTTAACATTTGTACAACATCCAGTGAAACATAATTAAAATATTAAAATATTATCAAGTCCAGAAAAACAATGGAAAACATTAAATTTAAAATAGAATTGGCCAAATTCATCACGATTGTAAAACTGGATCGTTGGTACTATCGTTCATAGACGCATCTAGAGTTAACTGTTCATCATATTCATCATCATATAATTCTTCATCTTGTTCTATATCTAGCTCCTCACCGGCTTGAATTCTCTTAACGCGACTGTACAGGCTTGAATAGGGCACATTATACTTATTAGAGGCTTGATTTATACTTAAATGCCCCATCAGAACTGCGTCCAAGGCAACTAACATACTTTCATGCGTCCAAGGTTTACCAGAAGGGAAAGCTTTATGCGAGAGCTCAATACCTTCTTTTTTACACTTGGCATATAGAGTACCTATAAAAAAAGAGAAAATATTTTATATCTGGTTTCTAGCTGAACCTAAAGAGCCAGAAAAGAAATATGGTAAAAAGGTAGACTGAAAAAGCAACAACGTTAAATCAGTTTTGAAAGGAGGGCGCAGGGTAACAATTAGATTCGGGTGGAAAGAGATACACATTTTAAAACAGTTTGGCTTTTAAAGGCCAATTTCAAATGGGATTTTCTCACCGATAAAAAAGGGAGCTAAATTTGCATAGAAATAAAATGTAATTTAAATGAAAAGAATTTGATCGACATACTTATGTTAAGCTCCTGTCTTGAGGTACCTGTGATACTCCTATAAACCATAAATAGGTTTGGCCCGGCTCAAGGTCTGAAATACTACTGATGTTTTAGGTTATCCGATTAGTACTTAAAAGTTTAAAATTGTTTTGACCATACTCTGAGGAGTAAGAAAAAATGTTTACCTAACAAAATACCTACTAATAGCTTTCTCAGATGTTAAATCAAATAAGTCTGCGTTTGATTTTTTTTTCATATTTAGTCTTAAACTATCTAACGCGGGCACGGGGCGAGAGTAGTTTCATGGTTAGAGACAACAGACACGGTGCTCAAGATTTGTTGCCTGAGTAATACGAGATATAAACAGCAGCCTACATTTTACTGGGTAGAAAATACACGTATATACACAGATGGCATTATAGCATTAATTCATGAAATATATGACACAGTTTATATTCTGCCTATTTTCAACATAAGTTCACTAAGAGTATTTTACAAAACTTCCTTACTATCCATGATATTAATAGTTTGTTGTTATAAGAAAACTGATAGAACAAACTTCTATCTAACAGCATAAACTTCTTAAAGTCTAGCTGACTGTTATCCCAATTTTTTTTTTTTTTACATCAGAGCAAACTCTTCAGTTGCATTTCATCATCGCATTAAAAAGCGCAAATGCCATTTGGATATTCAAGTAATGCACACCGTTATTCTTTGTAAACTGCGCTGTGGTTTTTGAAACAATTTATAAATTCTTAAATTATAGCTTTCAATTTTTAATTGTTAAATCGTAACCTAATATATATTTTCTTGTAACTTTCATTATTACGGACACCAATTTGTCAAGTATGTAACCTAATTGTGTGTTTCTCTGTTCGGCACTCGGACTAGACTTTCTTACCTATAACATTCGACTCAACTTATACCTTCTAACACAAAACCTTGAGAGGTTAAATTTGCCGAGAACACGAAAGGAAACAGCAGAGAAAATTGAAAAAGGGATCCCATTAGTGATTTTAACAAGTCTACTATTTGCTGGAAAAAAGGCAGGAATCCGTTGTGTCGGAGCCCAGAGCAGGTTTATGTTCTCTACTTGCACAACAGTTCTAACTTGCACAAAGAGGACAAGATACTTATTTACTTAAGTTCACTGTTTCAGATCTATCCATTTACAGAGCCAGAACAATGATTTCGGTAGCTCACTCCATTGTACGAGGTTTCAGGTCGAATTTTCCTGACTACCTTCATTTGGTCAACACGGGTAAGCAGACCCTTATAAGCATTATTGAGACTAATCTCAGCCAAGATAAATTGAATAATTATTTTAATGTGCTTTTGATTTTATAATTCGTTGTATTTTGATTCTATTATTAAATTCTTCAGGTAAGAGTTGAAGCACTGATATGGTCCTACCAATGGCTGAGGGAATTTTACAGTTTACACCTATGGTGACTACCTATCGTAAGAGGAAATGTTACTATTTAAAGTCCATCCTCCATCCACCCCTTAGTGTCATACCCCATCTTCCTGCAGTATTTGAAATACCTTTTCTCGAGGTCGGTACAGTTGAAAAGAAACTCAGTAGCCTTAATCCTCATAAAGCACCTTGCCCGAGTGATATTTGAACTAATCTTATCGCTGATCGCTGTACCTAAAGGAAAGAAACCTCAATCGGTAAATTACCTCTGATTAAATTCACAAACGTCTATATTGTCTAGAGTTTTGAGATTTTTGGGGGGGATAATGAGCCTAATATCAATCTTCAACGAATTGATTTTTCGTTCAGATCATAGTACTATATATGACCTGATCCGACTGTTTGATGAAGTGCTTAAGCATCTACAAATCGTTGATAATCGTGGCAAAATAACACTAATAGTATAATAAAGGCTTTCAACAGTCTTTGGTATGAAATAAATTTACAAGATGTTAGAGCAATGGGCAAACGATAGATATTAATCCAAAGGACAGGTAGTTTCCTAATGGGTCGGAAACATTGTTTTAAGTTGCGTAATGATCAGATATTGCTCTTTGTTTTTCATCGAATTTTAAAAAGTCGCTGACAAGGTGTCTAGTCTCGCACAGCAAATTCTGTCATCTCATTTAACGCCTTCACTCTCACAGATATTTTTTTACACTAACGTGTGACCTCAACGATAAGTGAACAGTAAACCTACCTAAAGGTATTGCAACGAAATTGTCGTTTTTAAAACGTCAATTGCCACTTGCTGAAGATATTGGCCACACTGTTCAGGACAAGGTTAAAATTCTTGGTATTACGTTTGATAGTTTTGATACCTACATGAGCCCTAAGAAATCAACTTGTCTTGATCTATTCCTTACAAGTCATCCTGACTCTTTTGAGCAGATTGTTCATACTTCAACAAGCGTCCATGTGCATGTTATAGGCAGAAGTAATCTTCGCATTCCCCCATTACTTATCAAGCATTTCAGATGGGATTGGGAGAGTGTTCGCCGAACGCTTGCTGCCCAGAATTGGAAAACCTTCTTCAAGGAAGGTCCTTACGAGTCTCCGGAGACTTATCAATCCCAGACCATCTAAGAGGATACAGATACCAAGCACAGATACTCCCTGGTTCAACATGTAGTGCAAAAAGCTATCTTAACACAGCAGAACGAACACTAACGGTGACTTTTGTCTAAGAGAGACGATGATTGAGCAAGTTTTGTAAAGGCACGATGATGGTGTGATTCTCCAGTCCAGGCTACAATACGAGAATTACATCTATTCACTTCCTATAGACCAGCAGGAATACAATTCACGATCCTCAGGCAAAGATGGCAGTTCTTGCGAAGGCCATTGGCGAGTTTTTCGAGTCTTGGTGATAACACAAAAAAGTCCCTTATTTTCATCATAGCACAGATACCACCCTCGACCGTGTCAACTACTCTTCTCCAAAAGTCCAGCGAACTTCACTGCACCTTGATATGAATAATAAAAAAAAAACAAATTTTTTCGACTGAAAGTTAGGAGCAACATTAAACTTAAAACGAACAGAAATTATTCCGTATATGAGGGGTTAGTTTTTTAGTACTTTTAAAAATAGCTTTAAAAAAAAAAAAAAAACGGGACAATCAGTCAAACTTTAGTGCAAAGAGCGTGGTATTGAGGATTCTCGATGGGTTGAAATGAACGTCAAGTAGAGGCTGGTGTTTCGCAGGGTAACATTCTCGGATCCACACTTTTCCTGGTGTATAGCAATGACATTGGAGATAATCTCATTTTCCATCTGCAACACTTGGTTGACGAAGTCATGGTAAATACAGCTGTCCATAGATATGATGACCATGCACAAGCTTCCTTATCGCTACAGTCGGATCTCCTGGAAATTAAAAGTTGTCTGATCCCTCTATATGATGCAGGCATTAAGGAAACAACATGGATGCCCCCTTTTGCAAGGACTCTTAAAACCCAACTGGCACCATATCAAAGAACTCAAAAAGGGGCTCAAGGGTGAGTTCTAGTACCGATCAGGTAGCTTTAGAGCCTCAGTGAGAGATTTGACGTGGCGTCAATGGCTGTTTTTTACAAGTATATCCGTCACTCTCCTTCCGAGAACGTGTTTCTACTTGTTCCGCCGCTTGCCAATCCAACAGGGCAAAGATGCAGTCACACGGTATGGTTAAATTACCTATAAGAAGAGAGAACCGGCACTGAGTATTTGGATAACAGCTTTGTGAGACACTGTACCTGCGTTTGGGATAGTCTACCAAGAGATATTACCCCTGAAACCCTGCGCATTAATTCCTTTAAAAGGAAGTTGAACAGACACAACTTTAGGGAGAGACCTAGGTAAATGGTTGGTTAGTGGCATATCGGGCTCTTAGTTTTTAGCAGCCTGGCACCAAGAATTTCGTTGTAAATAAATATAAAAATCAATTTAATAGACAACTGAAATTTGACAACTGAATAATGGTAAAAAAAAGGATCAAACTTCCAGACCTTCTTCATTTTTGCTCCTAACACAACTAAGGCAAAACATACGAAGAGATAACATATGCAGACCTTTTAAGGGAAGGAAGAACACCAAGCCCCCACCTCTCCTTCACTCTCTTAAGCTAAAAAAAAAGTCCAAAAATATGCACTGAAACAGGAATGAACGGGGAAAGGGAGGTAGGATAGCCCCTGTATGACACGATGCACACCTTCATTTATCCTGCTTTTTCGCGTAAATGACTTAATTTCTTCATAACAGCACTTTTACATCGTTCTTCTGCCTTAAACACCCAAAAATAACTCGCTTATCTTACAGTTAACCGAAGTCAGCAATAAGGTGTTCTAAGATAAAAACTGGAGAATAATTTTAGTACAATAAATGTCACAAATCTCTAACCTGGCGGTATCCCAAATTGATTTGATGCTTTTTGTACTGAAAGCCCATTTCGAATAGCATCTAGAGCGAAATTCAGATTTTCTTGACTATATGATACAGGACCAGATCCAAAGGGCATAGCCAATTTTATCCCTTCCTAGAAAAAAAAATCACAATTAAAAACATGAATGCAAAAATTCAAATCTCAGAAAAAGAAATACAGAGAATGGAGTGTTGAGGCTGTGAATGAGCAGAGCTAGGAATGAAAAATAATCGAAAGCACGGACATAAGGTAACAATAAATTCAAGCATGTATATCAAAATTTTTGTTATTGAATTTCTCAGATACATCCAGTGGCTCGATAAAAAACAAATTTTCATCGGTTTTTATGATGAAACCGCGGTTTCCTCTATCATTGCTGCTGCTACATGAAAATAGCTTCAAGGTAAGAATGCTTGTCCAATAAATACCTAAGTGTTGTCTATTAGAAACGCCCGCATCCGCAGTGGGGAAGGTACGCTTGGGCTACAATTTCCGCAAATCTTTAAATCGTAGGATAATTAAGTATTTTTGAGATTCAAAGTCCTGTGGTGGCGCAGTGGATCTGACCTTAGCTTGGTAATACGGGACCCAGAGATCGAATCACGCTGCAGGAATGCACTGCAGGGCCGACGCAGGGACCTTAGTAGTCAAGAAGCGTCGTTAATTCTTAAATAATAATTTTTGAGATTCAAATATATCAGAATATTAAAATGTTAGGTAAAGCAGTGCTGTAAACAAATTTTGAGCCAATCGGATGAGAGGAAGGGGTCGAAATGAGCATTTCAAATTTTGAATGAATGGGGACAGAGTCAGCGAGTTCAGAAAAACCTGGTAAAAAAAAAATGCCACTGTTTTCACAATCGAGCATGGTTCCTATTATGTAGCTTAGCTCTTCGTACAATTTGCATCTGGATTGTATAATCTGGCAGATTGCCACTCGCATTGAAATAACTTTAAAAAAATATATATAAAAAAAAAATAGACAAACAAAACATAAAAAATCAAGGCGAGCGTTTTAGCTTGGAAATTTTAGATAAAAATAAAATATTCAAACGGTTTTGACGTCCTTTAAATAATTATTTGTATTGAGAATTGCATTTTGTTGAATTCCATATGCGGAGACTATGTCTTTACCTAAAATGACAAATCTTCCGTATTGACCCAAGTGCAATTATGTGCTTAAATCAATATCATTTAAAATACAAGATGTCATAAGGAAAATTTTTATAAAAGAAAGAAACGTTTTTAGTTTTCTCAGCCTTGACGTAACAAGTTACATAAATAATTTCATATTTGGCTGCATCCAACATGCAACAACTATATTTATAACCTATATTGCAAGACATCCGCTTTTTTTTCTTTTTTTTGTAAACTTTAAAGCTTTTTTCGGAAAAGTTTTTTGAGCACAATGAAAAATGGGATTCATTATCACTTGTCTGAGGAATTGACTGAGAAATTTATTTCTCACTGATGCTTCGTTCTTAAGAAACAGACATGTAGGATATTCTTTGGAATTTCCTAAATAGTACTTAAGTTATAAGATGTGGATAAACGTAAATTTTTTCATAATTCAAGCTGATTTCCCAACATTATTACATCATAATGCCGTGGTTTGAAATGAATAAAAATGATGGTTATCCTATCAAGAGAAATAACTTTTTATTAAATAAAGAAAATAAAGAATATGGAGTGCATATTCTCCATATTCTTTATATTCTTCCCCCCCCCCCACAACAAAAAAAAGGTCCCAGAGTTTCTTAACTTTGGACCTCACCTATTAATGCTTACAATGTTTTCATGTCTTCTGTAAGAGTTAAGTATGAATATAAATGAAGTATCTGTAAGAGTTAGAGTTAAGTATAAATGTTAATTACCTTCTTAGCCATTTTGTAAAGGGTACTGCTGGGCACTCCATATTCTTTATATTCTCCCCCCCCCATAACAAAAAAAAGGTCCCAGTGTTTCTTAACTTTGGACCTCACCTATTAATGCTTACAACGTTTTAATGCCTTCTGTAAGAGTTAAATAGGATAGAAATGGTAATTACCTTCTTAGCCATTTTGTAAAGGGTACTGCTGGACACTCCATATTCTTTATATTCTCCCCCCCCCCCCCACAACAAAAAAAAGGTCCCAGTGTTTTTTAACTTTGGACCTCACCTATTAATGCTTACAACGTTTTAATGCCTTCTGTAAGAGTTAAATAGGATAGAAATGGTAATTACCTTCTTAGCCATTTTGTAAAGGGTACTGCTGGGCACTCCATATTCTTTATATTCTCCCCCCCCCCCACAACAAAAAAACAGGCCCCAATGTTTCTTAACTTTGGACCTCACCTATTAATGCTTACAACGTTTGAATGCCTTCTGTAAGAGTTAAGTAGGATATAAATGTTAATTACCTTCTTAGCCATTTTGTAAAGGGTACTGCTGGGCACTCCATATTCTTTAGATGCGCGATTGGCCGATATTCTGCCAGTCCGTAAAGCATCCAGTGCCTGTTGCATATCTTCCTCGTTCCAAAGACGATTCGTGCTCGTTTGACTTGATATTATACCCATTCTAAATTACAAAATGAAAACATGTCAAAGTTATAAATTCCCCAAAATGTAGTAGGCTCTATGTGTTTACTATTATTAATCAGATTTTGAGAATAGACTACCACAAAAAGGTTTGTTTCGGAACTGCTCAAACTCAATTAAACGGTCACAACTAAATCAATCTGAACTCAACTGAACCAAGTCTCAGAACTGAGTCCTTCAGATAGTAACGACATTTAAAGAAATTCTCCTAGTTAATCTCCCAACTTTAATCTTCCTGGTAGCTAGAACAATTTGTTATTCAGACTTATTATTTCAGATGTGGGTAAACCGTTTCTTTTTTTATATATTGTTATATATAGAACTAAAGTGATATGTGGCCAGGTATATAATCTAACCTAATGGATTGATCTATTACACAATTAAAGTAATCATCAACCAAATGACTATGGATGGTTAAAGGCAAATTTTATCATTATTTTGAATCTAAGTTCCTTATAATAGACAAGAGAAACTGATTAAAAATAGACATTTACAAAGCTGTCAATCTCTTAAAATAACAGCTTTTACATAGTTTTACGCGCAAAACCAATCCGTATAATTGTCTAAACATAGCTTTTATACTTTCCACATTCTAATTCGTTCATTTATATTTCCAAGTGAAAATAAAAAAAAAAAAAAAAAAATCTAGGCTACGCATGGAAGTATTTCATTTATTTTATTCAAAACAGGAGAAAGCAATGGGCTTTTCGCAGAGCAATGCAAAATCATTAAAAAGAGAAAACTTTCTACAATTTTTGTTTTGTTGAGCATAAATCACAGATTGATTCTTGTTGAAAAGCTTTATCGAGGAATAGCCAACCTAAATAAATAGTGGACTCATATCATCATCGCAACAAGTCAATATGACCAAATTTTTCTAGCAAAAGTGCACACATGCGCAATCCTTGAGGAGGTGTAAATAGAATCAAAAACTCATCAAGGAGGAGGGGGAGATAGGATAAATTAAATACAAAAAAGTACAGCTTTATACAACTATTTGTAACTTTTCCATTGGGGAGTTCATCCCCTTCGTGTTTAATCCTCCTAGAAACATTATAGAAATCGATCCAACGCGGCATAAATAATTTCAGGTTTAATTTTTAGCTATCAACATACAAAAGTTCGATTACATTTACTAAGCGAAAGTTGCTGATAGAATATAAAGCAAATTAGCTACTCCTATTATTTTCAAATTTTACTGTAAATCAATTTGACATTTACTTATAACTAAAAATATTATTCATATATATATATATATATATATATATATATATATATATATATATATATATATATATATATATATATATATATATATATATATATATATATATATATATATATATATATATATATATATATATATATATATATATATATATATATATATGCATTTGTGTATGGTCGGACCAAAGGGCCCAACTACTGACCATAGTGAACAGAGTATTTTGTAGGATTATTTTATTTTGACGACTAATCTGTTTATATCCCCTTTTCTGGCAAAAAAGAGACAAAATATTATATATTAGCAAATCAATTTCATTAAAACACAACTAACTTACTTGTGTGCTCTTTGCCATAAAGTTGCAGCAGGAATACCAAAGGTAGTGCACGCAGTACTAATAGTCATTATCCCCTGACGAATTGAGTCCAACGCAGATTCCAAGTCCTGTTTTGAATATCGTTTATTAACATCAAAGAGGTCATGGATTTTCCGCCTTGCTCTGGCCTCAGTTATTTCAATTGGCTTTGCTTCATTACTGTGCTCTTCGATATCACCCTAAAAGAAAAATAAAAGCAATACTTAATGGCGGGTTTACTAAAAACTTTTCCTGAAAAAAAAAGTTTACTCAGCACGGCAACTTTACTGAAAAAAATCATTCAACCTGAACTGAAAAATGGACAAATATGGTTCGAGAGGTTAACTCGAAACAAACTTTCCGGAGAGAAGCCAAGGAAAATAATCAACTATAAAAATACTTACAAAAATAATTTGTAAAGAAAAAAAGATCAGCTTTCTTAACAATAGAAACAAAATACTATATCCCAAAATTAGACATAGACTTACAAAAATTACAAGAAATATTGGAGTGCCCCCTTCCCCCAGATATTTTGGTCTTAACAACTATCAGAAAGTTTTTATTTGACAGAGGATATCACCCATATCCACATCTTTAGAAAATTCTTATCTTTCAACGGATATTGACAGATACTTTATATCTTAACTCGCAAAGTCAACATGGCTTTTTTGTGTCTTTTTGAGCTACACGGAATTTTAGTAAAGTCATTGGTTTACTCTTTTCTATTAATCATTTGACAACACACTATCAGTAATGTCAATGATTTTACCCCATTTAATGGTCCACGCCATATCAGTTGAACTCACCATCGCTGCCAGTTACTGTTTCAAATACCATATTTTTATTATCATTATTTTTTTTTTTCAAAGAAAGGTTGCCTTTATCATACTAAGGCTATAACAGTATACCCAACAGATTTACTCAGCGATAAGCCACAAAGGTGAACCTGATGGAACACTCAAGCAGCAGCCAATCAAACTGGCCTAAGAGCAAAGCCATGACATGCATCAGCAAAGAAAAGGTCATGCAGCTTCCCACCTAGTGACTATTTCTGAAAACACTCTCATCTCACTGAGTAAGTTCATTGGTGGACCCCATGCAAATTGAATGAAACTACTCTTACTATTTTAATACTCAAAGATCGATTGATTCCTAAGCGCCTCGTTTGGTTCTACTATTGTTGGTGAGAAGAGGGCTCCTATTTCAAGTGAGGAAAGAAATCCAGACCGTAACCTCTTGTATATATGTACGAAGTAGCCTCACCAGTTCCAAATTCTAGTGAGTGTTCCAAAGTGAGTAAGCCATACCTCAAAAAGAATATTTCTCACTCCCCCCTCATTTTTGTTCTTCTGCATTGTACTTTTTCAATCAGAAAGTCTATCTGTTTTAAATTATATGAAAAGGCACAAAAATCCAAATTTAGGCTTTGGCCTAATGATTCCCACGCACTTTGATGACTATCAACGGTTCCCTAGACACAAAATTTCCCAACCCTTGAACAGATTTAGAAAATAAATACTCTTGTGACAGCAGGTAATTGGAGTGGATGATCAACTGTACCCAGATATGTGTGACGAATCTACTGATTTATCATAAAAAAAATAACAATTAAATTATACAAATGTCATACAAATATATATATCTAACAAATTAATTATATATTATATATAAACATACAATATTATATATATATATATATATATATATATATATATATATATATATATATATATATATATAATCATAACAAATTAAGTCCATTGTTACCTAGATCCGCTGAAAATACAAGTTGGAAAATCCCGTTGAAAATACAAAATACGCTTAAATGTAAAAAAAAGTTTAGGGAGACACACACAAACTAACCAAAAAAAAACAACACATATATTAACAATAAAATTCTGCTACAGCAGAGATCTTAATAGCCGTAAAATTCATGTTTGATGTTACCCCCCCCCCCCCCTTCTCGAGAACATTTCAAAAGGGTTACTTTTTCTAGGGTGATTATCACTCTTGAGGCATTGTTATATAAAGAATAAAGGTTGGACCTATACAGCACGGGCTGAGAGGGGTACCGACCTTCCTGACATTTAAGAGAGCACTAATATATGAACAAAATCAGGATTAGGAGCATATTATCGAACATGGCTTCTCTGAAAGATTTAGAGGCAACCTACGGCAATTACCAGAACACTTTTTGTCAAGAACTTACGGTAACATGGAGTTACTATAAAAGTACTCCCGTGCTAAAGGGATTATTATAAGCTTCATAATAAATTACCAAATCAACAGGCAGGATTAGTTATCTCGGTAGGTACGAACAGAAACAAAATTAGAATAGGTGACGT
The DNA here is from genome assembly GCF_032884065.1 of Artemia franciscana. Classification (NCBI taxonomy): domain Eukaryota; kingdom Metazoa; phylum Arthropoda; class Branchiopoda; order Anostraca; family Artemiidae; genus Artemia; species Artemia franciscana. Next base: position 16,858,298 of record NC_088883.1, on the reverse strand, counting down.
GTCAGGTAGAACACGCAGAAACTAGTTGTTTGAAATGGCTGGATTTGTTGGACTTTTGGACAGACTACCCGTTTAAATTGCCTGGACCTGTCAAAACACTTGTTTTGAGTTTCAACAAGCTAAAAGACATAGTATATTATGAACATAAGAAAATAATTTTCAGTTCACACTACCCCAAAACTAACCTATTAACAATAAAAGAAGGAAAACTTACAAATTTTGTTGTATTTTCCTCAATGCCAGCTTCTGTCTTTATATTATAAAAATCTATAGGATTGTTACTACCGTTCCCTGTGGAGCCAACTTGGTTGGGCGAATCTGTGGCACCAACTGGCTTATCTAGATACATACTCGATGAACTAGGCGATTCTTTGCCAAACGCATGACCAGATTCGGATGTGTTATCCTCATCTTCTTCTAAAATAATAAAACTTTGTTAGTATGACCTTAGAAGTAAGATATCGTACTGCTTCTGTACCGTGTTTTCTGCCAGATATAATGAACATAATTATTTCTTTTCATCGAATAGAAACTTACTAGAACCGGGGCTACAGCAAGCTTAATGCTGAAAAGAACTCGCAAAAGATTGGTTTTTATCAATTTGTGCGCCCAAAAATGGGAAGTTTTTTCTCTGATTGGCTTGAAACTTGTGCACGAAGTTCCTGGGTCAAAAGAAATCAAATGCAGAAAAAAGTTGAATCGTTAACGGTCTATAAAGGTTCTTCAGTAATTACCAAGCATTCATAAAAATTGGTGAGCATAAAGGGCAAAAATGGCTTACAAGATTTATCTTTCAAAAGTTTATTTTAATAAATTAATTTCCAAATTAAATAAAACTTAAAAACTTTCTACCACCTGGAAAATTTTTATTGCATAAGACTAAAACTGAAATCGCGAAACGGCAAGAAAATGCTTTATGACAATCCAAGGAAAATATTTAAGGTAAGATTGCCCCACACTTTCACGTTCAGTATTTAAAACTTTATCAATATTTAGAGTAATAGAAGTTTTGTTTCAGTTTTAAAACATTAAAAAATGGGTAATTTTAAAGAGTATTTTAAAATTTTTATTTTAACATAGAATTTTTGGGTTAAATTAAGTTTCGTTTGTTTTTTTTTTTTAGCATAATTTAATTCTAGAAATGAAGCTAGGGTGGTGAGCTTTTGTCATAACGATCAATTAGGTAGGGAAAAGGCCTTTTGGTCAGTACACCTTGAGATAGACATCATGTTTCACATAGTTTTTTTTTATATATTCAACATAATTCAATAGTTTTTTTAGCAAGCCCAGCCAATCGAAATATTTTGCATTCTTCCTAATCCTACCTAAATATCTGCTAACTGCTTACATAAGCTTGGTTTTGTCGTCCGGTTTATGCTGCTTATGCAAGATTGTAGATGTTAATTTTCTGTCATATACTGAATTATATTTAGAAATTTTGCTTATCCTTTTCTTTGGATTGAAAAATACCTTGAAAAGGCTGCGAAAGTATGTGGAAACAGGAACATTTTTCTGCTTTTAACAAGTTTTGACCATTCTCTAAGAAAAAGTCTAAGCAACACTAAAATGTTGGCCCTGTAAATAGATAAATAAGTAACTAATAAATAAAAAGATACAAGTATTTTGTCCTTCGATTGCAATCACAAAATGGCATGTTTCACAGGGAGCAACTTTTTTTAATGAGATTTCGGACGTAACAGATCAACGTAACCATTTTTTTTTACCAAATTTTGCACCTTCCTTTACGTTCAATTGACATTGCCAAAATCCTCTGTGAGTTTCTAGCTGATCACAAAAAAAGCAACAAAAAAAAAAAAAAACGAAAAATTCAATCCGACTAAATTTTTAACACAAAATTTGTTGTCCTTGATGAGTTCCTCTTCACCCAGTCAACATGTTCATACCCCTGTCAAAAATTCAACATACTAGGCCCCCTTGACCCAGTCAACAAGTCTCAAGCTGATCGGGAAAACCCTATTCTTTATCCATTTTGAGGCGATATTGATATTTTTTTTTGTTGCCTCAGTCATACTTGTAGCAGTTTCTGTTCATTTTGAGCCCTTTTTCTGGCCCATTTTCGAGTGAAACATTTTGAAACATTTCGAGTGAAACATAAATTTCAAGACAAAGCAGAAAAAATGCTGATTTTATCAGCAGATTTATATTCAACATTGTTAAAATGCTCAACATTTTCATTGAATGCGAGGATTTTCTTGACATGAATAGCGAACATAAGGAGTAAAAATTCTGTTTAGGCTTATACGAGAGTACCCAAGGTTGAGTAAACATTCAGACATAGAACAAGCCAGCATCAAAGACGCATGTTAATTGAATCATCTATCATACCCAATTGAGACAGCAACCGTCAAAAAGTCTTCTGATTTGGGTGTGTCTTTCTTTATTCAATCTGCAATAGCAGTGATTCCATAATTTCCCACTTTACACATATATATATTCCCCATTGGGTCCGAGGCTTTTAAATTCCGTCATCTTAAGAGGCAGTAGGTAGCATGAATAGCGAAATGAATCTAAATCCCACCATTACCCTATTGACCTCAAATCGTTGGCTGGCTTAGAAAAGAATGACTTCTTGTGTATATTGGTCACGTCTTTTGAGACAAAAAAACGTCCAACTTCACGTGAAAACTCTTAAAAGTATGCCACATTCATGCTCCAAGACCACCCAAGTAGTCAGTTGGCAAGTCATAACTATCACGGGAGACATTTCAGGGAGTTGAAAGAACCTCTTATCTTGGCTTAATATGACTCAGATGTTTAATGTTAAACCTAAACATCATTGTAGTTAATGAAACGATTAAATGAGTTGGTCTTTAGTGGAAACCGTGCCAAGCGCCACAAAAAATGTGCGTACTTCATTCCTGCAGTAACAAGACACTTCAAGAGAAGCCTAGTACATTTTTAACAAAGCACTGAGCGGTTGTAGAACAAAATATAATCGAAGAGCAGATTTCAGACACTATCAAGTGTCAGTCACCATCTAAAAACCCACGAGCAGTCTGATTGTTCAGCTACGTAATGCTCTTCCATGACACTTATTTCAGACCTCTTCTTAGTCTTCACAAAACATATTGCACAAGGTCAACATTAAGACCTTGAGAATCTTAAATTCCCAGGGCGAGTCATTAGCCTTCGCAAACTTTCACATTGTTCTGCTTTCTGCCGAGTCAGAAACTTGATAATGTATTGTACAATCATTACCTAGAAGCAGCTCAGTTCAATATTATAAGGTATAAAAAAAAAATATTACTGACCCAGTCTTGTATGTAAGCGTGGTAGAAATATTTCAATGCTTATTTAAAATTGATAACTAATAAGTGTTTCTTTTAATCAAGGCTTTTGTTTTTTCTGAAAAGAATTTTCATTGTACTACTTAAGAAGGAAAAAAAAAGTTAATAAATAATTTTTGGACAATCAGAACTGAACGTCATCTTCTGACAAAATGTGACAACAGAAATGACTCCAAATCTTCGATAACTAGTCGAGGTGTCCAAAGAAGAATTTAAAACAAGCTGGAATAAATGAAGTGTGCTCGATTGTGCATCAGTCGTGATGATTAAGTAACTGCTAGGAGTACTGAGAAGTTTTGTATTTTCCAGTCTATTTAGGTATGTTTATAAACCTTAGAAGCACTCCACCGCCTCCTCGATTAGTACCACCTTGCAATTGATAGTCCTGGGTTTTTTATTGTGCTGACGAACTAGTGCAATTTAGAGCTGTTTAACAATAAACTGTTCATAGATTTTTTAAACATCTTAGTCACATTGAATTACTGTTATCTATTCTTATTCCCACTTCTGCGCCAAGAAAAAGATAGCCCCCCCCCCCAAAGAGCACAAAACAAGTTTTAAAAAACTTCATTGTTTTAAATCATTTAAGGAAACCGTCTTAATTGTTGCGTTGTAAAAAAAAGTAGCCAACAGCGCAATTTTATAATTACTGTCATTAACCATCTTACGTTCTTTTCTCCATGGAGGATTCCCAGTACTCCGCTTCTTCAGATACGGTCGCTTTAATTTCTTGTTCTTAGATCCTAAGGAACTGTTCCTAAAATCAAGAGCTGCTTCTGGGGTTCGTTCTTCGCCACTAGAATGACGTGCTCGCTTTATGCCATTTATATCTGCAACGTCAAAAAAGTTTATGCACCACTAACTCCAAATTTTACAGGAAAAACAAATTAGACTGCAATACAAAGTACCTAATAACAAGTGAAAGATTTGATCGAAGTGGGCAACGGCACGCGTGCAGTTGCCCCTCTCCTGAACGGCTCTCTTTACAGACAATATTTTTTTTTACTATCTAAAACATTTTAGGTACAAGTATCATAGGCAGCGCAATAGCGCTGCCCAAGTAGAAAGTGATGTGAGCACAATGTATTATTTATTCATTATTTCTTTTTGGTCTTAGACCAGGGCACTTCAAAGCGAAGGACTAGTGGTAAAAACTTCAAAAAGGGCTCATTCAGTTGGAAATTATAACGGCTAGTACCCTTTTTAATAGCTGAAAGTGATTGGAAGGCAACTACCCCCCCTCCCACACCCACCATTCCCCAAAACACATCAAATCAAAAATTTTGAGATAGCCGTTTTGTTCAATGTAGTTGAAAGGTCCAGAAATTATGTACTTGAGAATGACAACCCCTCCTCCCCACCAACAGTCCTTAGGACGAAGTTTGTAAGTTATACCCTGGAGGCAGCTAAGCTTTATATAGAAAGGGTGATCGTATAAACTTTGGATGGGGCTTATTGGATTGGTGATCAGCAGTTCTAGTGCCTCTTTTAAGATTCAGAGTGATTGGAGGGTGGATGCCCCCCCACACCTCTTATTTTCCCGAAATGCATTTGATAAAAATTTTGAGATTGCCATTTGTTGTTGTAGAAACCTCGAAACAGGTTCAATTGATTAGAAATTGAAGGGGCTAGTGCCCCTTTTAATAGTCCAAAGTGATTGGAGAGCAACTAATCCCCCTCCCAGGCCCACCATTCCACAAACATATCCAAAGTTTTGAGATTGCTATTCTGTTCAGTGTAGTTAAAGGTCCAGAAACTATGTCTTTAAGGATGGCAGCCCCTCCACAGTCTTCAGGGCAAGGGTTGTATAATTTTTATAGAAAGGGTGGTCGTGTAAACTTTTATTGGGTTGGTAATCAGATTTTCTAATATCCTTTTTAAGATTCAAATTGATCGGAGGGCGGATAACCCGCCCCCACACACATCGTATTTCCCCGAAATGCATACGATAGAAATTTTGAGATGGCCATTTGTTGTAGTAGAAACTTCAGAAAATGCGGATTCGATTGGAAATTGAAACGACCTTTTTTAGGGAAGGGATCAGAAGTGATTGGAGGGCAACAAGCCCCCCTCCCCCAACAAAAACTCATCAATTCCCAAAACACATCAAACCAAAATTTTTAGATAACCATTTTGTTCAGCGTAGTTGAAAGGTCTGGAATTTATATATTTGGGAATAACAACCCCCACAGCCCTCAGCGCAAGGGTTGTAAGTTAAACCCCGAGGGTATATAAGGATTTTACGGAAAGGTTGGTCGTATAAACTCCGGAGGGGATATCTCCGGAGGGGATATCTCCGGAGGGGATTCACAAATTTATCACTTTCTATTAAAAAGATTTTTTCCCTATTTCAGCTTTTATTTATCGTCACAGAAAGACAGTGTGGTCTTCAAAATTATCTAAGAGATCTACTTTGTTCAGCCTTATTGAAAGAACCAGTAATCATGTGTTTGGGGATTTCAACCTCCCCAAAGTCCTCAGGACAAGGACTGTAAGCTAGGCAATTCGTTCATTGTTTACACATAGTATATGCTATTGACAAAGGGATGTATATTTTAATTTAACTTTCCAAAAAGACGAAGGGCATTCAGGTGAGTCTTGCTGAGAATTTTGAGGGGTGCTTTGAACTAAATCAAAACACGTTATGCGTATAAGGATTGTCACACAGGAATAATTGAGTATATTAGTTTGCAAAATTCAGGAAATGATAAGGGATATGATCAAAAAGGCAATATTTGCATACGACCAATATTACAACTATCACCACTAATACCACCATCCTACTCTGTTTACATTATCAAGGGGAAATTCGAGCTAAATCAAAAGATGCTATATGTGTATGCACATTGCCAAAATAGCGTATCTCAATAGTGGATTTATGCATTAAGTTGGAACTATCAGAGAATGCTTAGAGGGGAAGATCATCTCGCCAAAAGCAATATGTTCACACTACTGCAAATACTAATGTTACTGTAGCATTTACTACTACTACTACTACTACTACTTCTACTGATACTACTGGTAAGGCTAAGAGCACCCAGAGTAAAACTTAATAACATACAAGTTATCAAAAGGACGTATCAGCAATGTCATAGCAACGGCTAATTGTATAAAGTTGAAACTTCTAGGACTTGATGAGAGGGATGTTCTACTGATCACAAGGCAACATGTTAATACTATTACTAGTAATATTAATACTACACTTTGACAACTATTACAACTATGCCTAAGGGTATGAAGGTGAAATTTTTAAGGAATTTTGAGGGGGAGGGGGTGAACCGAATCACACCACGCCGTCTATATGAAGGTTATCAAAAGGGTGTAACAGCAATATCTTAGAAAAGCTTGATGTCAAAGTTGAAACTAACAGGGCTTGTTGTGAGGGATGTTGAACTAACAAAAAGAAAATATTCTCATCCAAATGCTACTGCTTTTACTCATAATACTACTACTGTTATTATTATTACTACTTCTGCCACTAAAACTTAGGCTACTACACTTTATTCTACTGCTAATACTACTTATACTGCAATTAAAGCTAAGGATATTACGGTGAAAATTTTGGGATATATAGAAACTAAATAGAACTAATGCGAAACATACTATGCCCACAGAGGTTGTCAAGTGGACGCATCAGAAATGCTTCAGGAACGGTTGATGGTATTAAGCTGAAACTTTCAGCGTGCGTTGAAGGGGATATTGAAGAGACCAAAGGAGCTATATGCTTACTGTGAATAATGCTGCTACAACTATTGCTTCTCTGCAATCTAAGAGTATTAAGGTGAAGCTTTTAAGGAATATTCAGGTGGATGTTGAACAAAATCAAAACACACTACGAGCATGTGGACTTTCAAAAAGGTGACAAAGCAATATCTGAAGAACAACTTATGTTATTAAGTTAGACCTTTAAGGGTAAGTTGTGGGGGAATTTGGACTAGGCAGAAGGCACTATGTGCATACTTTTAATACTACCACTACAGTTACTGTAGTCAATGACGCTAAGGGTATTAAGAAGAAACTTTCAGGGTAAGTTTAGGAGGAGTTCCCATTAACCGAAAAAACTGTATGCATGCAGGTTTTCAAAAGGGCATATAAGCAATATCATAGGCAGCACCAATGTATAATAACTAAAAATATCATTGAAAATTTTAAAGGAGCAAATTCGATTCAAAATTAAAAATTCTGATGCCCTTTTTAAGAGTAAAGAGATTGGAGGGCAATCTCAAGCCAATTCATTTTCCAAACGCATGCAATCGTACTCAACCAACACCCTTGTTTGCACGTTTTTCGGGACCATGGGTGTGGAATTTATTACTGGAGAAAATACAGCTGGCAGAAAACTTTAACCATTTCAACAGTAGGATGAAACGTTACCTTTTCGAAATGTCATTATGAAATCCGATTAGAATCCGGTAGGAAGGGTAGGAAAAGAGCTTGCGAGAAATATCGTCATTAACATATCGACAGGAGGGTCCGTTCACCCTCCAAAGAGACATTAGTGGTGACAGAGGTTGTGGCACCCTTGGCCCAGAGCTAGGCCCTTTTAATATTTCGATCACGTTACCATAGTCTAAAGGAACCGCCAGCGGCAGTGGTGTGGCGTTAGTGATCAAAGAGTGGTAGCCTATAGGATACCATATCAAATAGCTGGTAGCCCCAAGGCATCCAGTATGAACAATGAAGGAGTACAATTTCGCGAGAGAGTTTAAGACAGCTAGGAAGTAAAACCTATATTCAATACCTTATTTCAACAAAAACTCATGTCGACTGTTGACAAGGACCTTTTTATAAGGTTTGTTTTTATACCTGAAAAAAGTAAAAACGAACAAAACTAATTTTTTAAAAACGAAGTTTTCCCGACAGAAAGAACGAACGAAGTTGAAAACTTAGAACGAATAAAAATTATTGCTTCGCAGTTTGTGCAACATAAATCTACAAAACTAGCTTTACTGAAAATTGAGCTTACTTTTTTTTTACAAACATATATTAAAACATATTTTTAGCATAAACATATGCTAAAAATTCAGGGCTTTTCTGGGCCTAAAAGGACATCTTTTTTGTTTGCAAAGGTTTTGTGTTTTTAGTTATAGATTAAGAGACGTTATATACTAAGTTACAACAGCTTTGGAACATTAAAAAAAGTGTAACAGACCTAGGTTGGATTCTGTTTCTGGCGTGACATCTTTTTGACTACTATTACTGTCTTGACGGCTACTTATTGACAACTTTCGGGCTTGAGAAACACTAAAATGAAAAATGATACGTCATTAAACATTGGGCTGAGAAATACGAAAACAAGTCAAGACACGATCTTAAGCTCTACGCCAGATACTAGAACACATCGTCATCGTTCATTTCAATTCCCATAAAAAAATCACCCCTCCCACATAATATCCGCTTAAAGTATCGGTATAATTTTTACAAACACTCTTTTTGAAAACAATATAAGAAAAAAATATATTGAGTTTTTAGGCATAGAGCGCACCATTTAAAATATCACGCATCTTCGCTTCCTGACAGCAATGAGAAATGGTGCATTCCTTTTACCTTAGAAGAAGTGCGCCTGCTGTTCCGTCGAGCATGCACCTATGGTTTCAGACCTGTTCATACAGGTCTAACCCTTAAGGGGGATCTTCTTGGGATGTGATCGAAAACACAGGGAGAGTGCATTATAGGCCATACTTTTCTTCTTTTCCACGGGAATGTGGAGGGAATTTGTAAAACTGGATTCCCCCATGTTTTCCCTGCAACACGGATACTTAATTTACTCTTTAGTTTCATCAGATTTACTGTTGCGAGAGAAATATGAAATGAGCTAAAGAAAAAAAATCTAAAAACTATAAACCCAGTTCCCGTTTGACAAAAAAAAATTCGTTATTTTATTGCTTATTTAGGTATTGTGGCACTTTAAAATCCTGTCGCATGTAGCCTGAGGAGTAGGGGGATTTGGAGGTTATAGTAGCCAGCTATCTTTTCACGCTGTTCCAATTTAGAGAAATATCTTTTCAACATTATTTCTTTTATCATCCTCTCCTTTTTTCCTATTCCGTTATGACTTTCCATCGTCCATTAAGTTCTTTAATCGTTTTCTATTACGGATGTTGAAGATTAAAGAAAATGACTAGAGATGTGAAGTAATTTGGCGCGGCAATAGACAAAAGAAAATTGGCTAGTTTGGTAAAATGTGAAATACCTATTGCTAGATTGGAGGAAAAAGGAAAAGGTAAAAAAAAAAATAAAACAAATGAAATTTGAGGAGAACTGAAAAATTATTTGTCTACGAATTCTAGATTTATATTTATAATGATAAACCTCGGAAAAACCCATCAACAAGAAATCAAGTTTGATGCTTTCCTGAGAAATTTTTTCTAACCATGGATAAAAGAGAAACTTGAAGAAAAATTAGAAAGTGATTTTTTTTCTATATAAATTCATTTTTTTAACCTTTATTTCAAAGCTAATTGGATAACTTCGGCCAAAATATAAAAGTTATGGTTCCTTTTCTGGGTCAAAGTAAACGATTTTTACGGTTCTACTGAAAAAGTGAACGTTGACTGAGTTTTTACTTTGTTCATAGAAGATACGTCCAACAACTTTTTTTCTGTATTCTTGACTCAAAAAAAAAAAACTGGAAAAAATTCCGACTCAGATTTCTCAGTGGTTGGACTTACTTGCTACTAGTATCCTATAGATGGGTTCGACGTCACACATATCCCTTCGATCCCCGGTACCAGAACATTCTTTTTAAATCCTTCATATTCCCTAAATCCGTCCGAGCAGGCCCAAATCCCACTACTTTAACGACACACATATCTCATCACTCCGAGCAGATACAAATTCCACTGTTTTAACGACATACATATCCCATTACTTCAACGACACACGTACCCCATTACGTTCATGACACACATAGCCTGATGTGCTATTGGAGTTGCTAGTCCCTCGTATCCAGCTAAAACTTCTAGGAGATTTAAAATTTTTCAGGGAAAAATATATGCATATATTCTCGACAAAACTCTTCAATGGCTAAAAGCGCACATTTTGCGTAATCACAACTTCCGGGCGATAAGAAAAATTCTTAGAAATACGTGCCACCTATTTTTCTCTTTGAAATAATGGCATGAATACAAGCGGCCACAACTCCCACTATGTAAGGTTTTTCAGACATATATTTCTCAATTCAATTGATTTCATGAAAATTTTGTCTAGTGTAGGAATTGAACATTAGACACGTTATTTCCTAAGGTAAAAGAACGACACGTTACTTGATTGAGCTAAAAAGTCATTGATGGTATTATGTTCTTGGAAATACATTCTACGCAATCAATGTAGCGTTTCTGGGGCGCCAGCCAATTGATGTTAAGCGTCACAATATCGAATCAAGTTAATTATGCTATCGATTTCTCAATTTGAAGTTGAATATGTGGTAAATGCGATTAGTTTTTTGTTTCCTAGGGCACTTTTTGGCATCACTCCGCGAATATGCATACTATGGTGATTTGAGATGCTTACTGGACGTATATATTCTTTTGATGGTTAATGAAACTTGTAACTATCTCCAAAAACTGTAATGACTATAACCTACCAGGTATCATATTTTTAATGCAATGGTACTGAACACATCGGTTTTCCATTGCTAGATCTTGTGCATAAATTTGGGTACCCACATTCCCATCAAGAACTCATGTCCCCCTCCAGGGCATCCGAGCCCCCTCCAGGACCCCCATTCCCCCAAGGCCCCATTAATATAGTTTTGAGTAAAGCTTCTTGATCCCATGTATCGCTCAAAAAATACAATACCCTCCAATTAAAGCAGGAGGTTTCACTGGAATATTTCTCACATCAACTCCTTGAACAAAAGGATATGTTTCAAAGCGTCTTATACGTTCATCTATAGACACACCACCCTCTCCCCAGTTCCCAGCCATTTTGATTTTGAATTGATTAATTTCCTGTTCCCTGAAAGTTATATACACTCAAACATCACATACTCAGAATTTCACTCACAATTACTTAGATATGCAAGGTTTTGTATTAGTTATATTGATTTTAAAATATATGTAAAATTTTAAGCCACAAATTAATTTTAAGAGGTTTCTCTGTAAATAAATTAACTTGGCAATTAAATAATTTAGTTTTCATTATAATACAAAAGAATTATCAAGCAATACTTAGCGAAATTTTTGGTTAATGTGATTTCCTTGTTAATGGGATTGCCGGGTCCCTTATCTTTGATAGTGGATTTCCGGCGAATTTTAAATAAGTTGTATTTTTTTAGCGTTTTAATCCGTATCAACCTCCTTGAATTTTATTTAGGTTACATTTGCATGGATAGAGAAGATTTGATAAAGTTGTGAAAATTTAACAAATGTTCAATCTAAATATACAAGGTGAATATGTAGGGTCATTCAGTTTAACACAAATTCACGAGGGCCAAAACCAAGGCAGGACGAGTTAGTTCAGAAGCTATTTAGTTGTTTTGCATTTGTTTTTTAATATGTATATATTTCGGGGGCGATACAGGGGCCACAGGGAGCTTATGGTAGGCGCGCCACTTTACCTGGGTAGATAATTTAGAGCGCCGATACCCTGTAGGCAAGTGTTTATTCTCATGATGAGACCTTTTGTTGGGTGGTCACCTTTGAATTATTTGCTTGATTTATAGTGTTAAATATTCGATATATGATGACTTATACTTACTTACAACACGACTGCCAGTCCATGGACTATTCTTTACGGTTGATTGAATATGGCTATGCTGTTTGAACTATGTAGTTATATGGATAAGAAGGGTTAAGACTTCGTTCAAGTACTTATCTACATTAATTACTAAAGTGGGAAAACAGTCTTTCTTTCTCCTTCTGTCTACTTTTATTATTCATTATTTATTATATTTTCAATATTTTTTTTTATTATTCATTATTTATTATATTTTACATATCATTTATTATATATTGTAATTTTTTTTTAGTTTATATTTTTTGTGTTCGATTTTGTGGTGTGTTTGTGCTATTCCATTGGTGATTTCTCTTTTCACTATTGATTAATGAACATGAAGAAATCGACTGTTATTTACTTGAAAGTGAACTATAATATGTTTGACTATGATAAAAGTTCGTGGAGTACTAAATTACGATATTTGAATTGACTATGGTTTTATGACCGATTACACCTTATAATAAGAATAGTAAAGAACTGAGGATTGTCCAGGAAGAAGTCAGAGAAATATACAACGGTTTCAGAGATGAAGCGCGTATGTAAAGGGCAATGTAGCTACAGATAACTTTTAATCCAAAACCGCTATCGCAGAATTCAACTTTTGAATTTAGAAGAGTTTAAATACCCAAAATTTGAATGAACTTATCACTGTCCTGAAGATGAGGTTAAGTTCTTCCCACAGTGGATACCAACATACCTGATTCGAGATATGTGCATCCGACACAGCAAAAAGCATGGTATAAGATAGGACCCCGTTTTATGGATGTGAAATATTGATGTAAAGCAACAAACATCTTTAAGGTCAACCATTCCACATTTTTAGGCCTGTTACCAGAAGCAATCACACAGCTTTTTTCAAATTAAGCTATGATGGAAGAAAATATTGAAATAGAAATATCTTCACTGCGATTGTAAAGGCCATTATCATGATTTTACCAATTCTTATGAGTCTAATGCAATCAATTTAGAACATGCGACATTGGAGTAGATGAGGTGAATCGGGAAGAGATGAGGAGAAAAATATTGCATGAAATGAATTCAACTAAAGTGGAGAGAAAAACTCAGTTTTAAATATCTCATTTAAGAAACTAGCGGCAGAAATGACGCCCTTACCACCCATGAAGGCTAAAAATCACAATGAAAAAAATAAAAGATAAACAAAAACAATGTCTCCCTAAAGGAATACTGCATATTTCTTGAGAAATGGCAGAGAAGATTCGTATAAAAGAAATTTGGCACACAATAATTCATCATCATTCTGAAAGACGTCTAATTTTTCAATTCATGCCGAATCTTATTACTGATGGCGCTTAAAAGAATATAAAGAATGCTTTTACATTGGCAATAAATATTTTTTACCATATTAATTTGGTCTTTGATTTTCATTAGAGCTGGATTAAGGAATAAAAAATTGAAACATGCTTTTTTAAATGGTTAGGCATGTATGAACAGGATTTTTCATGAAAAATTTATTAAAGCACTTTTGAGTACACCGAACTCCGCTAGTTGATACATTACGAGTGTTTTAGTTGCTGGCTGAGTACCATAAAAATCAATAAAAGCACTTTTGAGTACAATAAATTCAACTAGTTGGTAAATTCCGAGTGTTTTAGTTGCTGACTTAAGTAACAAAAGTTTAATGAAAGCACTTTTGAAAACAAAATACTGAACTAGGTCGTAAATTCCAAGTATTCTAGTTGCAGACTGAGTATCAACAATTTTATGAAAGAACTTTTGAGTATAACAAACTCAACTAGTTGGTAGTTTACAAGTGTTTTAGTTGCTGACTGAATGTAAAAATAATAATAAAGGCACAATAGTACGAAAAACTCAGGCATTTGATCAATTCCGTCTGTCTTAGTTGAAACCTGAGTATCAAAAATTTAATAAAAGGACTTTCGAGTACAAAAATTTTAATAAAAGCACTTTTGAGCACAACAAATTCAACTAGTTGGCAAATTCCGAGTGTTTTAGTTACAGACTGGGCATAAAAAACTTTATAAAGGCACTTTTGAGCACAACAAACTTAACTAATTGGTAAATTCCGAGTGCTTTAGTTGCTGACAGAGTAACAAGAATTTAATGAAGGTACTTTTAAGTACGGCAAAATCAGCTAGTTGATGAAATCCGAGTTTCTTAGTTGCTGGCTGAGTACCCAGAAACTTGTTGAAAACACATTTGAATACAAAATACTGAACTAGATAGTAAATTCCAGTAGTTCTAGTTGCTGGCTGAGTACCAAAAATTTAAAGAAAGAACTTTTGAGTACAACAAACTCAACTAGTTGGTAGTTTGTAAGTGTTTTAGTTGCAGACTGAATATAGAAAATTTAATAAAGGCACTTTAGTTCAACAAACTGAGGCAGTTGATAAATTACGTGTGTTTTAGTTGCAGGCTGAGAACCAAAAATTTAATAAAAGCACTTTCAAGAACAACAGACTCAGCTAGTTAATAAATTCTGTATGTTCTACTTGTGGGTAAAGTACACAAAATTAAACGGAAGCAATTTTGAGTAAAACAAGTTCAACTAGTTGATAAATTCCGAGTGTTTTAGATACCGACTGGGTATAAAAATTTAAAAAGAACTCTTGAGTGCAACAAACTCAGTCAATTGACAAATTCCGTGTGTTTTAGTTGCTGACTGAATACCAAGAAAATTAGTGAAAGCAGCATTGACTACAACACACTCAACTAGATGGTAATTTCCAAGTGACTTAGTTGCTGACTAAATGAAAACAAGAGCTAAGAGCTCATATGGCACTTGTGACGAGGCGAGAAGAGCTAAGAGCCAAGAGATCATATGGTATGAGCTCTAACAAAATTCTATGAATCAATAGAATGATTTAAAAAGGAAAATAAGAGGCTTAATGCCGGTCAGGATTTAAAATAAGAGCTCTGAGTCACGATGTCCTTCTAAATATCAAAATTCATTAAGATCCGATCACCCACTCGTAAGTTATAAATACCTAATTTTTTCTAATTTTTCCTCTCCCTTTAGCCCCCCAGATGGTCGAATCTGTGGAAACGACTTTAATCAAGTCAAATTGTGCAGCTCCCTGACACGCCTACCAATTTTCATCGTCCTAGCACGCCCAGAAGCACCAAACTCGCCAAATCAATGAACCCCTCGGCCAAACTCCCCCAAAGAGAGCGAATCCAGTACGATTCTGTCAATCACGTATCAAGGAAATTTGTTTATTCTATCCACCAAGCTTCATCCCGATTCCTCCACTCCAAGCGTTTTTCCAAGATTTCCCCCTCCAACTCCCCCCATGTCAAAAGATCTGGTCGGGATTTAAAATAAGAGCTCTGAGACATGAATTCCTTCTATAAATCAAATTTCATTAAGATCCGATCATCTATTCGTAAGATAAAAATACCCCAATTTTCATGTTTTCCAAAAATTCCGGCTTCCCCTCCAACTCCCCCTCAATGTCACAGGATCTGGTCGGAATTGAAATTAGAACTTTAAAGCACAAGATCCTTCTAAATATCAAATTTCACTAAGATCTGGTCACCCTTTCGTAAGTTACAAATACCTCAATTTTCAAAATTACCCCCCCCCCCCCAATTCCACGAAAGAGAGCAGATCCGGTCCGGTTATGTCAGTCACGTATCTTAGACAGGCTTCTATTCTTCCCATCCAGTTTCATCCTGATCTCACCGCTTTAAGTATTTTCTAAGATTTCCGGTCCCCCCAACTGCCCCCCCCCCAATTACGCTTGATCCGGTTGAGATTTAAAATAAGAGATCTGAGTTACGAGGTCCTTCTAAATTTGAAGTTTCATGAAGATCCGATCACTCCTTCGTAAGTTAAAAATACGTCATTTTTTCTTATTTTTCAGAATTAACCCCCCCCCCCCCAATAGAGCGGATCCGTTCCGATTATGTAAATCACGTATGTAAGACTTCTGATTATTTTCCCCACCAAGTTTCATCCCTATCCCTCCAATCTAAGCGTTTTCCATGATTTTAGGTTCCCCCACCCCAAACTTCCCCCCATGTCACCAGATCCGGTCATGATTTAAAATAATTGCTTTGAGACACGATATCCTTCTAAATTTCAAATTCCATTGGGATCCGATCACCCGTTCGTAAGTTAAAAATACCTCATTTTTTCTAATTATTCAGAATTAACCCCTCCCCCAACTACCCCAAAAAGAGCGGATCCGTTCCGTTTATGTCAATCATGTATCCAGGACCTGTGCTTATTTTTCCCACCAAGATTCATCGCGATCCCTCCACTCTAAGTGTTTTCCAAGTTTTAGGTTTCCCCCTCCCAACCCCCCCCCCCCAATGTCACCAGATCCGGTCGGGTTTAAAATAAGAGCTCTGAGCCACGATATCCTTCTAAATATCAAATTTCATTGAGATCCGATCACTCGTTCGTAATTTAAAAATACCTCATTTTTTCTAATTTTTCAGAAATAACCCCCCCCAACTACCCGAAATAGAGCGGATCCGTTCCGTTAATGCCAATCATGTATCTAGGACTTGTGTTTATTTTTCCCACCATGTTTCATCCCGATCCGTCCACTCTAAGTGTTTTCCAAGTTTTAGGTTTCCCCCTCCCGACTCCCCCCCCAATGTCACCAGATCCGGTCAAGCTTTAAAATAAGAGCTCTAAGACACTATACCTTCTAAACATCAAATTTCATTGAGATCCGATCACCCGTTCGTAAGTTAAAAATACCTCATTTTTCCTAATTTTTTAGAATTACCCCCCCCCCCCAAACTACCCCAAAGAGAGCGGATCCATTCCGATTATGTCAATCATGTATCTGGGACTTGTGCTTATTTTTCCCATCAAGTTTCATCCCGACCCCTCCACTCTAAGTGTTTTCCAAGATTTTAGGCCCCCCTTCAAACTCCCCCCAATGTAATCAGATCCGGTCGGGATTTAAAATAAGAGCTTTGAGACACAAAATCATTCCAAACATCAAATTTCATTAAGATCCCATCACCCAATCATAAGTTAAAAATACTTCATTTTTTCTATTTTTTACGAATTAACCGGCCCCCCACTCCCCCCAGATGGTCAAATTGGGAAAACGACTATTTCTAATTTAAGCTGGTCATGCCCCTGATACGCCTGCCAAATTTCATCGTCCTAGCTTACCTGGAAGTGCCTAAAGTAGCAAAACCGGGACCGAGAGACCGACAGACAGAATTGGCGATTGCTATATGTCACTTGGTTAATACCAAGTGCCACAAAAAGTAATAAAAGCACTGTTGAGTAAAACGAACTCAGCTAGTTGATAAATTCCGTGTTTTACATGCTGGCCTAGTACAAAAAAGTTAAAAAAAGCTTGAGTACAACAAACTCAGCTAGTTGATAAATTCCGCGTATTTTATTTGCAGACAGAGCCCGCAAAATTTAATAAAAGCACTTTTGAGTACAACAAATTCAGCTAGTTGATAAATTCTGAGTGATTTAGTTCCCGACTGGGAACAAAAAGTTTGATAAAAGAACTTTAGAGTACACCCAACTCAAATAGTTGGTAAATTCCGAGTGTTTTAGTTGTTGACTGAGTAACGGAAATTTAATTAAAGCAATTTAAGTACGACATATTCAGCTAGCTGATAAATTCCGAGTGTCTTAGTTGCTGGCTGAGTACCTAAAATTTAATGAAAGCACTTTTGCGCACAATAAACTAAACTAGATGGTAAATTCCAAGTGTTCTAGTTGCTGGCTGAGTACCAAAAATTTGATGAAAGAACTTTTGAGTACAACAACCTTAACTAGCTGGTAATTTCAAAGTGTTATTTAGTTGCTGACTGAATATAAAAATTAACAAAGGCACTTTAGTGCAACAATCTCAGTCAGCTGATAAATTCTGCGTGTTTGAGTTGCAGGCTGAGTACCAACAATTTAATAAAAGTACTTTCGAGTACAACAAAATCCGCTAATTTATAAATTTCATGTGTTCTACTTGCAGGTAGAGTACAAAAATTTAATAGAAGTGCTTTGTGTAGAACAAATTCAATTAGTTGGTAAATTCGAGTGTTTTAGTTACCAGCTGGGTATAAAAAAATAAAAGCACTCTTGAGTACAACAAGGCAGTTGATAAATTCTGTGTAGACAGTTGATGAGAATTCTTGAAGGTGGACCCAGATATTCTTGATATTTTATTTTGCTCGTTGTGATCTCTTTCCTTTATGCCATACCTCCTTTTCCAAGACCATCGTTGAGATTTTGAGCTTTCATGGGGCTGTAAGGGCACCCTTTCTTCAGCTAGTTTCTTACTTGACCAATCTAAAACTGAGTTTCTCTCCACTCTGATTGGTTCCGTTTCATTCAATATTTTCTACTCATCTCTTACAGATTCAGCTCATCCATTCTAATGTCCGTATGTTCAATGTTGATTGCATTAGACTCATAAGAATTGGTAAAATTATTATAATGAACTTTACAGATGATACAATCACAATAAAAAGAAATTTCTATTTCAATATTTTCATCTATAATAGCTTACTTTGAAACTAGCTGTGCAACTGCCTATAGTAACAGGCCTACAAATGAGGAATGGTTAAGCTTAAAGATATTTATTGCTTAATTTTCACTATTACACATCAATAAAACGGGGTCCTGTGATATACCACGCATTTTACTGTGTCGGATGCACATATCACGATCAGTGAAGTCCCTTGGTATCCACCGTACAAAGAGCTTAACCTCATCTTCAGAATAGTGATAAGCTCCTTCAACGTTGGGTCATTTAAACTCTTCTTAATTGAAAAGTGGAATTATGGTGTCACAGTTTTCGATCAAAATTTTGTCTGTAAGAACATTACCCTTTACATACAACGCTTCAACTCCGAATTTTTTTTACATTTCTCTGACTTCTTCCTGATCAGTACTCAGTACTTTATCATTTATATTCTAAGCTTTAATCAGTCGGTCATAAAATCCCAGTCGGTTCACATATCTTAATGTAGTATTCCACAAGCTTTTATCATAGTCAAGTATATTACAGTTTCCTTTCCAGTGAAAATAGTCAATTTCTTCATGTTCTTCAGTCAATATCAAAAGTGCAAATTCAAATACAACTCCACAAGATGATGATTTCAAGTCAAGAAAGTCAGTGTCATATAATAAACAATGTACTGTCGATGATCAGCAACAGAGTACCAATGAGACAGCCACATAGAATAAATCCATGTGTATGTGTGTGCGTGTGTAATCGACAGTAGTTGGTTTATTGTATGCTCTCGATCAAAATTAACTGTGGGCTGGTAGAATAAACGCATACGTCTTATTTAAAAAGTAAAGATGGAATAACCGAGAGGGTGTTAGACAAAGGACATTCAATAGAAGGTGGTTAAAGAATTTTATTGATACCAAGAGCTTGCAGGAACTAGATTCTTTTTTGTAGATCACAGTGACCAGGTTCGGTGTTCTTTTTGTGCAGGTGCGGTTGGAAACGGGGAAGAAGGTGTTATATCTATAGATGAACATAGAAGAAGCTTTGAAACGTGTCGTTTTGTTCAAGGAGTTGATGTGGGAAACATTCCAGTGAAACCTCCTGCTTTAACTGGCGAGTAGTGCATTTGTGAGCGATACATGGGAACAAGAAACTATAGTCAAAACAATTTTAATTTTCGTCTGCAACCACCAAGGTATACCTCCGACCTTAACTGTCACAAGAAGGTGGTGCTCTTAAACAAGATGATGTTAGACTAAGGACTTCTAATGGAAGGTGGTCAAAGGATTTCATTGGTACAAGACAAGAAACCTTTCAAAAGTTGGATTCTTTTTTGTTGATCACAGTGACCAGGTTCAGTGTGCTCTTTGTGCAGGTGTGGTGGGAAACTGTGAAAAGGGGGAACTGCCTATAGACGAGCATATGAAACAATTCGAAACATGTCGTTTTGTTCAAAGAGTTGATGTGGGAAACATTCCAGTTAAACTTTTTGCTTTAACTGGAGGTTACGACACTTGTGAGGGATACAAGTCCCAAAAACAAATTCTAAGTAAATTCTAAGCCCCAAGAAAATTCAACCTCCCAAAAATTCTGTTCAATAAAACGTCACTACATTATTTTCAAGTAGAAAAAATCACGACTGACATTTTAATACATGGAAAAAAAAGTTGAAAAAATTTCAGTAAAAAAATGATGTAAACCCTTGTAAATGAACAGACTAATTACATTTGATTACAAGACTGACAAACTTATTTTAAATAACAATGTAAATTCCATTAAAATTATATGCATTATTAGAATAATTCAAAAAAATATTCCAGTTTTTCCTAGTTTAAATTCTCAAACTAAGTCGATTTTACCCTGTAAAAACAACATTTACTTTTTTTTGGTATCATGTTCAAGAGGCTAGGATGATATTTGATACGACATTTATTAAGATAAAAAACCTTTGTGGACCATGGTTAATACATAAACAAAAAACAATGTAAAATTTAAAAACAAATTCAAACAAATAAATAAGTTACATTAATTTGTAATTCATTTATTTATTTGAATCTGTATTATTTGAGATTACATGTTTTGTCCTCTGGAAACTGCCTCAGTCTGTTGAAAATTTCACTAAGATAATATGGGATCTAAACAGTTCCATAATTTTGGCAATCGGAAAAATGACCACATAAGCAAATGTAACTTGTGAGCAATCAATAGTAGATAAACCAACAAAAAACATCAAACATGCAAGACGCAAAAGTTAAAACTGAAAAAAAGGATTGTTAAGAGATTGCTAGTAATGCAATCAAGTATTGACGCGTTACCTGTCTGCATTACACCCAGTTCAACTTTTACGCTCTTGGTTATCTTTGTATTCTTCTTTCTTTTTATATTAAGCAAAGCAATTAATAATATATTTTTTTAATTATTTCAACTAGTGTCAACCAGCAGGGTTTCTTTCCATGCATTTTTCTTCTTCCCTCTCCATTGCCAAAGACATTCATTCTCACGATATATTACAAAACTTGAAAGTTAGGACTTCAGCATAGAAGCGATTGATTATCGGTTTTTAAACAAATTTCCTATATTTTATGAACTATTTGCTTTTGTTTCTAAGAACAAAACATTTGACAAATTTACTATGTAAAACATCAATTCATACAAGATCAACGAACAAAAATTACAATTTTCTAGATATGGTCAATAAAAATGTTTGTACAAGTTTATAACTCACCTTGCTCCTGACATATCTAGTGGTTGAAGCCCTTGATTATTAGTGTCTCCCTGAGCTGTGGGTTCTGTTGAAGCTCCAGGTACAGGAGAGGGGATAATTTCTTCAGATGACTCACTAAGTCCTAAATAAAGAATGAATTCTATAAAATAAAACGAATAAGGTACTACAATTAAGTAGTCCGTAAACTGATAAAGAGTAAAAGACGAGGGGATAAGATCATACCTTGAATTAGGTTCTTGACTCCAACAGTAGAATAACGAAAGTTCTCTCGTAAATCTATTATGCCCATAAAAAAATCAGAACAAGAACATTCAGAAGGAAAGGCACTGCTGCTTTAAACATTGACCTACTCGTCAACTAAGAGAAAAATTTCCGAAGTTCTTATTTGCATGAACATGGAGACAGTGCTTGAAAACTTTTCAATATAAAGTTTGTTAAGTTAGCTTCTAACTTAAGTTGGGACATGGTCCAAATTAATCATAACCCAATATTTTCATGCTTCATACGCGCATAGCCTATTGTTGTCTGCAAGCAAAGGATTTTCCCGCTATTTCCAGGAACAGGGGGGCAAACCGTTATACAGTCTAGACATCTGTGAATTTTCTAGGAACAAAGGTCAGTTATTCTTCTAGAAGGGCAAACAAAGGATTTTTCAGCAATATACAGGTACAGAAGCGTCACGTGATCCTTTATTGATTTTCTAGAAACAAGGACCATGTTATTCTTCTATCGAGAGCGGGTAATCTTCTTTTGTTCTCGGGGGGGGGATAGAACTAGGTATTGAAAGAACGTATTAATCAGTTCTCATATCGAATCTGGAACATGATACAACTCAATTAAAAAAAAATGTATACTTCTAAGAATTTAAAAAAGAATTGGATTTCTACCTATATGTTGGTGAGTCTATGTAAATATCCCTACCAAAAAATAGGAGACATTATACCCAAATTTGAGCTACTATAACTCCCTATATTGGATTAACAAATAAAACCCCACCTCCTCACTCATAAGAAACCCCGTCACTGATAAGTTAATCTTATTTTTATCACGAAATACTGGTTCATATTAAATCGCTTATTTCCATTACTCGTTACATATTCTGATAGCTCCCTATATGAGCTACCATTTGCCACTTTTTTCGGCAAGGGATAAAGGGTTGTTTCCGTGAGCGTTAACTAAGGCATTTGTTGGTTTATATCTGCTTTGTCTGCTAAATTCCATCAGATAAGTAATTACGAAAAAGGAATAATTTCTCAACAGGAAAAAGCACATTTATTTTCACTTAAATCAAGAGACGATGGTCAAATTGATTCAACTTTAAGCGAAGATTCAATGTGGTGAATAGCACATGTGTCTTCTATTATAATGAATTATGTGTCGGTTACACGCAACTTATTAAAGTGGAATTTAAAAAGAAGTCCTATGATGAAACTAAAAATTTGTTCCTTTTTCTCAGAATGTTTTGCTTATTACGATTAAACACTCCTTCATAAATTTTTGTAGTCCAAGTGCGAAAAAGAGGCGAAGAAAAGATTTCCTAACTATAGTATAGCAAGAATAAAAACGCAAAGAAAATATTTACGGTCCACGATATTTGATAATTCAATTTTTTCCGTCACATATCCCATTTTTGGCGTACTCCCTTACTAAGGCGTACTCCCTTACTAAGGTTGAGGTGGAGGCAGCTTTAATCCCTATTAAAGTTTGAATTCCAATAGCTAGCCCGGGGTTACACATCATTTACTAATATTTGCCCCCTTGTCACGTATCATTACTGCATTTTTCCAACGTGAGGGTTTAAGGTGGGTAGGGGGCAATGGGGTTATTTCCGAAAGCTAAATTTTATGCTTCTTAAATGCTAACATATTCCTATGTATTTTAAAAGTACAAGTTCTTTAAGTGACAACTAATTTCCATAAATAATCAAATAAGATGTATTTTTTCATCAAACATCAAGATTTTATTTCTATTTAAGAAAAACTCTGACCAATGCCTCCCTCCACCAAAGAAGGCAAGGCCACGCGATGCAACAACCAATGCTCCGCAAAGTTCGGAACCGGCCCCTTCAGGTCCCAAGCAATGAGAAAATGTGGCCACTTCTTTACACCACCCAGCCTCATAGCGAAATAGCCGGGCCTTAAAGACTTGCGCTCGCCATACAAGGTGAGAATACGCCCCCTTTAGCCCTCAAGCATAAGAAGAAGGTGGTTGCCATGACGGAGCTGCTGCCCTTGACGTAAATAAAATTGCTGATAATTCTCGTACAGCTTAATTTTTTCAAGCATCGGGAACCTTGTTTGCTACCCCGGAGGGTTTGGTGGCACTAGCCATCCTATAATATAGGTTTCTTTTCAGCTTAATAAAGGGGCATCTTGATAGTTTTTAAGGACTTTTAAGAAGCTCCCATCGTCCTAAAAGACATTCTTTTCGCAGAAATTAGACATTCTTTTCGCTTAATAAAGGGACAATAACTAGGATCTTGCTGGTTCCAAAAATAATGCATATTTCAGGAGATTAGTAGCGTTTTACTGTTGAAAGGGGGCCATGACTTAAAAAAGGAGCATTTTAGGACCCTAATCCATACAATTATAATGTTTTTCTTTCAGATTAATAATATATTCCTTTTCAGCTTAAAATCATAAGAGCTTCAACTGAATAACAATTGTCACCCTTTTTTCAGGTCACACCCAAAATACCTGCACGGATCGACGGTTTACTGAAAAATCTCTTTGGGAGCAGAGTGGAGCAAGCCCCGACAATGGACACAACCTCTCCCTTCGTAAGTATTTTAAGACTCGTTGGAACTTTATGAAAACTGAAGCGTAAAGAGGGGGCAACAAACACCGATGTATAGAATAATGTCTGGTTTTTAATTTCTTAACTGATATTGTGGTTCCAACATATCCAAACGGTCACTTTTGGTTCCCATGTAAGATATACATTTTGATCATTACACCTATGGGTGGTGGTGTGGTCTCACCAAGATCGAACACCCACTTTGGGGCCATTTATAGAAACATTTCTGGCCATTAAACCTTTAAGTGGTAATGTGGTCTCAATATATCCAAAGGGTCACTTTACCCCCCTCAAACAATTTTAAAACTAATATTGTATTCTCTTTCAGCCTAATATACTCCATTTCAGGAGGAAATGACAAATATTTCAATGAGTCAATAAGCTCTTATTATTGGTTTAGGTTCAGATACCAATATCTCAAGAGGTGTACACTGAGAACGTATGGTCACCGCCATCGGAATTCCACGACAATCCATGTACGGCCACAGAGGAAAGTGAACGAGAGGGGGATTTTGGTGTGGGTGATCGCTATTACTATAATTTTCACAGACTTTGATTTAGACGCTTCTGTGAGGGATCTCGGCCTCGATGCAGAATTTTTGACTCAGTTTTATACCAATTACCCTCTAATGAGGTCCAGGGTACTAAAAGAACTAACCTCTAATGGGTACTAAAAGAACTAACCTCTAATGAGGGTACTAAAAGAACAGTTACCATCACCTTAAAGTGAAAGAGATGTGGGGGAAGCAGGGAAAAGTGGTGTCAGGTCACCCAACGAAGACGTCTTAATATCAGTACATCACTCATTAGTATGCAAAAGGGTAGCGGACGCTTTACACCACGTTTACGTTCAAAATGGCTCAAGTTTTGAAATATATTTATGAAAATATTGGCGAAGCAGGAAGCTTAAGTTACCCCTTCATACTTGTCCAAGTCACTGGAGTTGAAAAGAAGCAACCAAAAGAGTATTTACAGAATTAACCAAGCTACACTCTACATCGAAATCATAAGAGTTCGCACTGTTCCTTAGCTAAAAACTAAAGCCTTTTTCCCATTGCATATAATGCAAACAGATTTTTTTTACTCTAAAAGAGATTTAGAGACGTCACATTAGTCCTTATAAGTACATTTTACTCGCAATCAGTGTTTTAGTCACTATACGTCTGCCATTCCTTTGCGTTCAAAGAGAGGCGACGAAGTTGATAGAGCCCTTGAATCTATCTTTGAACAAGATTCTTTTGGAAAAATTCAAACAGATCGGAAAACTGAATTTGTTAGTCCGCATGTAAAAAACGTTTTATTGAAATATATTACAATACTCTATCATAGTCATAGCCCAATAAAGGCGACTTGGCTGAACGTTTGATAAAAACAATTCGATTTTTAATTTCGAAAAATTGTATATTGAAAAATATTACTACTTTTATTCAAGATTTAGATAAATCATGTTGATTTATAATCAACGTCCTCAGCGATCCCTCTCCAATCTTAATCCTGTTACAGTTCATCACAGTAACAATACACTTGGACATTTTTTTTAAACAATATTCCAATGAAAGGCAGCAAGTGAAAAAGATGAATTCTAATGTTGGTGATACAGTTCGAATCAATCGAACAATTAATATTTTTGAAAAAGGGAATTAATTGGGGTCCACTGAGCTTTTTAAATTGTCAGAAGTTATAGAAAATAAACCTGTAACGTATTTTCTCATGAACATAAGAGATGAAGAGATTCTTGGCGGTTTTAAGAGTGAATTACAAAAAGTAAAAAAAAACAATGGAATGTATCAAATTGAAAAGACATTAAAGAGTCAAAATCGCAAGGGTAAAAGACATTACTTATTTGTTGGTTAGGATATAACTCTAATTTGGATTCTTGGATTGCCGCTGAATATATTCACAATGCCTAATGGTTTCTATGTGACATTCATGTCTAATATCGCCACCCCTTTCTACGATGATTTGAATGAAACAAGTGATTTTTGGACAAAACTCTCCACCCCCATCAAATTCAAGGGGAGGTATGAGGTTACTATTGTTGATTGTATTCTTAAAAATACTTATGATATCCAGAGAAAAGATCGTACATACGATATGTAAGTTAGACTACACGATTCGTCACTCGTTACCGAGGAATGGATAGAATCAATTAACTCCGGTGAATATTCATTCATTACATTACTATACAAAAAATATGGTAGTACGGCTGAATTTCGTCGCCCTATCAATAGAAAAATCTCCACTCGTAAAAATGGTGCATTCCACTTTAAATATTCAATGGAGCAGAGCAAGATCTACATTAGTTACGCCATTGACAATGAGATGGATATTCTCAACGATAATCTAAGAGATATTCTTGGTTTTAAACGGAATATAGTCAATGGTAGAAGTGCTGAAAGCAACAATGGGATAGAACGTGGTTATTTTTGCAGACTATTCGCCCGGCTTCTCATCTGACAATTATATATATCTTTATGCATCCTTTGTTAACACATCAAGAGTCGGTAATTCCGATTTCCCCCTACTGTGTGTTCCTGTACGAAAATCACTCACGAACTGGAAGTTGTTTACTGGAAGTGTTCCAGTAAACACTTTGTATTTGGAACTATGTCAGTTAGCATTGAGAAGCGAACTGCGCAATCCTCTAGGAATAACAAAGGGTATGGCTGTGATTCCAAGTCATTATCGACGTCTTCAGTGAGATAGCTAATAGAAAAAATACCTTTGTTTGTCCTGATATTTATTGCTATGTTGCTACTCTTGGACCATGACAATTGGGTCATAGAATGGACTATTACTTATTGGCTGTTACACTTTCTGTAACAGCCAAATAAAAATCAATACGTTTATAATCACAGTACCAAGTATCTTCACAGTGATGTCGTGAAAACTATACACTCTTATTATTCCAGCAATTGAAGCGTAGATCAAGTTCTTCCTCCCAAACAACTTATACCACGACAATACCAGTCTCTTAAGAATAAACTGAAATCCCGTTAGGGTCTTTTCAATCATGCTAGGCTAAGTAAATTCCTATTGATCACATTTATCATAGTGGCAATTGGAGCATAGGAAACCTCTAGTGTGAGGCACGAATCTCTTCAAGAAAGGAATAATAGTCTTTAATTTGTACAGCACATCTTCTATGTAATGCAACATAGATTGCACTATCTTTCAATTTTCATTATAGTCATCAATAATAGTACAATTCTCAAAGGTTGACCAGCTACTCAATGTATACAAACATAAAGGGCATGTGTAAAACATTTTTTGAATATTGACTGTCTCACAGCCAAAAGAAACTGACTTGCGATAAATAAAACGAATGTCTTCTTCGAGGAGGAGTAATCGAGTAATGTCACATATCAAATCAATTAAACCTGTTTAGGCAGGATTTAAAAAATGTCGACTTATTTGTTGTTGCTTTGCAAATGGCCGTCTTAAATGAATTTCTAGCTAGTTCTCAAAAGTAAATCCAAAGTATCATTTTGTTTTGTTTCAATTAATATGCCAATAAATTGGGTAAATGCATCTGGGCCACAACGTAAAAGTTTAGTACAATAGGCCAAAAACGGAGAATCGTTTTTCAGTATATCGTTAAGAATTCAGTGGGAAAATATTTTCCTTTGAAGAGATAACTCTTGAAAATCATCATCTACATCTACATATATATATATATATATATATATATATATATATATATATATATATATATATATATATATATATATATATATATATATATATATATATATATATATATATATATATATATATATATATATACAGTTTTCCAAGATTTCATATAATTTTTTGTTTCTCAAATGCAGTCATTTTTAATTCCGACACCCTCACTACCGATTATAGCCTAAAATAAAATGAAGATTCTTTCTCGTTAGTAACAAACTCGCTCCCCTTCTATAGATTGATTCAGATCGTTGTCTTCAACATATTTCACTAATGCATTTACCCGTCTTGAAATCTTTTGTATATGCATTATATTCACTGTTGCTACAAAGCATAACTGTGCTTCCGACTTGAATTTGCTTATTGATATTACGTATCGGGGAAACATCTTGACCTATCTTAGGGTTAGCCGGCAACCCCTTGTAATTTCTACTGCTATGTTAGACATTCTATGCGTCATTTCTCCATTGCTAAGGCCTTCAACATCCAATAGACTAAAAACATCCATTACTAAAGAATATGCCACGAATAATATCCTTGATGTTGACTAACTGGACTCTTTTTCAATACTGAGATGAGTGAACTTTACGATCTGGAGTGCAAAGTGTCGCTGACCTTCAAAACCAGTTTTTTTTCTGGATTACAAAGATCCACCAGAACCAAAACCAGTAACATAATATTGCGTCATCTTCACATGTAACAATTGGACCATAATCATTTTTTCACAATCGGAACTTCCCCACTTGACTAAGAGACTCTAAAAATTCCTATTACGCAACAACCAAATAAATCATGATTTGATGGATCCTGAGATTTTCCTGGCCCTTGCGTTTTTTTAACAATCAAAGAAAACAATTATAATCTTGAAGAAAATATTCCTTATTACGTAACAACAAAAACTATTACGCAACAAATAAAGAAATCATTTGCATAAGTAAACAAACCCCTATTATGTAAAAATAAAAAGAAAACAAACCCTATTACGTAACATAAAGGTGTACTAGACCTTTACAGGTGCGCTACAGCATTGCGTATGACCCAGGTATGCGTAAAAACGTTTTGAGGGGCTAGTAGCTCCTCTAGTATACCCCCTATGGGCGTGCTCAGAGTAATTGAGCGCCCACTACTTCTGCACCTTCATCTTTTTTTTCTTTCTCTCCTTCTCCATAATTTCACTTCCCCTCCTACAATTTTTTTTACTGGTTAGGGTCGATTGCTTCTTTATTCCTTCATTCAGATTGCTCCGATAGTAAAATAATTCCTAATAAGAATGCAAGTATTAAGCAGTTTTCACACTGTTTACTTAATCCCCTATGCTAGTACGCGTAACCTTTCGCTCTTAAACAAGTCCATTCACACTAGGCTAATGCAAAAAGAAGAAAAAAATTGCTGCCTTTTATTTTTAAATTGTCTATATTTGAATATTGAACCTACCCTTGATGCAAAACAAGTCTACAAGGTAATAAAAGCAAACAAAAACGTAAAAGTTTTGTGCATAGAAGAGCTGGGATGCAATTAAACTAGAAGCGAATCCGAAAACCAATAAGAAATCACTAAAATCAATAATTATAATCTGAATGTACGAAAGTATTTTGCTGAAATACATATTCAATTCAAATCAGAACCAGAGATTTCATGGACAATAAATTTTTCATTTCTGTCCCTCCTGCTAATGGGGTTAAATATAATCCTAAGTAATATAAAAATATTTGTTGATTTTCTTGCTTTTTTTTCTAAAAAAAAAAAAAAATCAAATGTAACACAAGGCCATGTGCAAAAGATTGCAGCTTTATTGTCTTTGGTTTTTGAAAGTCCCTTTATTTTGGATTTTGAGCAAAAACATAATGCCAACCCAAAAAATCAACAATGTTTTGCATTTAGCTTAGAGTCTATTTTAAACTGGAAGCGACTCTAAGCATTCACTGAAAAGAATTTTTTACGACTTGATGAAGCAAAAAATTAGCTATTCTAGAGTTTACTTCTGAGGAGGGGATAATCCAGATTGGGTTAACCTATGGTAGCTTATAGGACGGAAATAAGATAGAAAAAAGGAACTTTACATATAACAATGCTGTTATAATTGCATCCCCACGGGGCAAAATCTAGCCCGAAGCTACATAGTAAAAAACTACTTTTTTTTAAATTAGTCTTGTTTTGCATTTTGAACCAACTGTTCATGAGAAATAAGCAGAGAAATAGCAGAAACTCATTAAATCAGCGAAGTTTTGAGCATAGACTATGGTGACCGGCAATTATTCCCTCCGGAAACTGCCCCCCCCCCACGCGGAGTATATAGAAAAATAGAAAATTATGGAGTCTAATAGAAAAAATAAAAGATGTAAAAAAAATTCACAAAAAGAATATCATAGGCAGCACAATAGCGATGCCTATGTAAAGAACGATGTTGGCACAATATTTAATTTTTTTTTCTTTTTTTTTTGGTTTTGAGACCAGGGCACTTTGTATGGAAGTTGTCGTAGAACCATCAAAAAGTGCTTATTCGTTTGAAAATTGAGACAGCTAATGCCCATTGTAATAGTCGAAAGTGATTGGAGGGCAAATAGCCCGCCCTCTCATGCCCATCATTTCCCCAAGCACTTACAATCAAAATTTGAGATAGCAATTTTGTTCAGCGCAGTTTAAAGGTTCGGAAATTATGTCTTTGAGGGATAACAACCCCCCCCCTTCTCAACCCTCAGGGCAATGGTTATTAGTTGTGGCCTAGGGCATATAAGATTATATATAAAAAGCGTCATCGCATTAACTTTAAAGGGGGGTCATTGGATCGATAATTATAAGTTCTAGTGCCTTTTTTAAGAGTCAAAATGATCGGAGGGCCTCTACCCCCCCCCCAAAAACACACACACATCGTATTTCCTCAAGAGGCATCTAGTAGAAATTTTTTTTTCAAAATAGTCCAAATATCATATAACATTACTTTTGGGGTTGAAACAAACCCCCAGAGCTTGGGGACTAGAGTAGTAAGTTATGCCCCAGGACATTTAAAATTTTTATGGAAGGGATGGGTGTTTAACTTTAGAGGAGGCTCATTTGGTTGAAAATTAGAAGTTCTAGTTCGCAAGGGAAAAATATCAGAATATGTATATATTAAACTGACAATCCATGGTAATTATTATTATTTTTTAGTAAAATGCAAATTATGTTCTGGCCTTGAGAAGACACGGTAGTTGTCAGCAGGGTCGCCAACTTGCACACTTTTGGTGTGAATTGCACTCTTTTTTTTTCTCAGAGGGGATGCTAAAGAGTAAAAATCCCTCTTTTTGGAAGTTACTTTTCATTCACTTTGAACGTCAGTAGTTGGCGACTTCGTCAGAAGTTTAACTAACTCAAGTAATAGGATTGCCAACTTGCACACTTTTGGTGTGAATTGCACTCTTTCTTTTATCTCAGAGGGGATGCTAAAGAGTAAAAATCCCTCTTTTTGGAAGTTACTTTTCATTCACTTTGAACGTCAGTAGTTGGCGACTTCGTCAGAAGTTTAACTAACTCAAGTAATAGGATTGCCAACTTGCACACTTTTGGTGTGATTTGCACTTTTTTCTTACCTCAGAGAAGATGGAAAAGAGTGAAAATCACTCTTTTTCGGTGTTAATTTTCATTCGCTTTGAACGTCAGTAGTTGGCGACTTCGTCAGAAGTTTAACTAACTCAAGGAACAGGGTTACCAACTTGCATACTCTTCGTTTGAAATGCATTCTTTTATACCTTAGAGGTGATGCATAAGCAGCGGCAGCCGTACGCATGCGAATTTTTTTACTTTCACTCTTTTTTTTTTAGCAAAAATTACTCTTTTTTGGCCTTGATTTGCACTTTTATGGAAATCAGCAGTTGACAGCCCTGGTTGTCAACCCTAATCCTTTTAATTTTTGTTCGTTTGGAGTTTAACCAGGTTATCTATTGTAATTTCTATTCGTTTTGGATTTCATTTATTTACCAATGGTGATTTGTGGTAGTTTTGCACTTGGAAGAAAAACTAACTCGTAGAATTTGACAACGCTTTCGTCTGTAAATACTTAAACCATAAGAATTTGTTGGTTCCCAAAGCCAACTATGCTTTCAAAGGAGATAAACCTTCTTTAACTTTTTGGTGCCATATATTTTTAGCTTAATTTTGACGATTTTTCACCCACTTTTTTCTTTCTTCTTTTATTTTTTATTTGATGCCCTTCTCCTATTTTTTTTTTAACTTACTGTCAAAAATTGCAGAAGTTCATAAGGAAGTCTTTAAAAAAAAAATGGATTTGCGGCTTTTTACTTAAGTTTTTAATATACTTGTCGTATGTAAATTGCTCTTTTTCCCTTTCTTTAGCACTTCTCCAGGAAACTAAAAAAACACAACTAAAATACAATTCTCAAACCTGGAAAACACAATTTTCCACGGTGGGGGGAGGGTATTTTCGGGGGATTTATTTCCCCTTATACAACTTCAGATCCCTAGTGATGAGGAAATCCTTTTGGTTAAGGTAAACCTACCAATCAAATACTCTATTATGAAACAGTATATAACCCACAAAAGTGAAAACCACTTGAAAATTCAGAGGAATGCTAGAAATTTGTCAAGAAAAAATTCACTAACGTAGGGATAATTAACCAAGGCGAGTTTAATGTCCGTTATGGTCACTCGCTGAAAAGCAATAGAACTAAAAAGGAAAGCATGGCTCTGCTAGACTTAATTCTTACTTATGGTATAGACCAGCTTATTGAATCCAACACTTGCATTGATGTTCACGGTCATCTTGACTTGACTTTTTCTTGACTGGTAAATCGAAACCCCCTAGTCCTCTCGCCTCTCAGTTTCGTAAGTGCTTTGCATTGGGATCATTCCTGAAGGCCTGGAAAGTTGTTAACGGAGTCTCTGTGTCAAAGACAGACGGTGACCCTACAATGCAGGATCTATTTGTCCAATTAGTCTCTTGCCCAGTGTAGAAAAAGCTTTTAAGAGCATCATTAACAATACTCTATCACTGCGTTGATGCACATTAGTTATTGTCTGACACACATGTGGTTTTCATAGTAAACGCTCACATTATGGTGTCTAATTGTGTAGAACCAAGAGTGAATTGAGCTTCTGAAGGGCATGATGTTCGTTTTCTCTCCTTTGACATTGCAAACGCCCTTTGATTCCGTATTGCATGGAGGTCTTCTCTGTAAGCTATATTCGCTCTGTAAGCGACCACCCCTCTTCAACGTGCCTAAAATCAACCTAGGGTGGTTACAACATGACGACTACGTCTGTGTTTTGCAATTACATGCATTGCCAAGGAGGAGTCCATCAGAGGAGTTGTCAAAGCTTGTTCCAGACACAGCGAAACCTTTCGGTGACCTTGTCAAAGTACAGCTCATTAGGACTATCTTGTGCAAAGGCAACCTGGCACAAATTCTTGAAAACAAGTTTTGTCTGACAAACCGTAACCATTTGGAATGACCGCCCAGTAGAGGTAATCCTGGAAGTGCTTCTCTTGAGGCAAATAGCATTAGCAAGCAGCATGCCATCATTTGCAACGAAGTCTGTAATATTACAAAAATAGGTTGCAGCCCCCCCTCCAAAACTCCACAGAACTGTACATTTACTACACGTTTTTTTCCTTACTTTGTTTAATAGATATAATTAAAACAAAACATAAGCTATAAGAAAGAAGAAATTTAATAAGACAACATTATATTATTCAAAACATAATAATAGTAAATGTAAAAGAATTCAGAGATAGAAAAGGTACCTTTTATTTTGAGAAGGTTGGCAACTTGTACTATATCTGATAACTGCTCCCTTGTGACATAAATTTCACCTTTATAAATATATTCCACAATTGCTTTCAAGTCCATTGCTTTTACACCAGGTGGCATAATTAAAACAGGGTGACCAGTTATATTATTCACCAAAACCCTTTGGAAATAAGTTGAACAGGCAGATAAAATTAGCTAGAAAAC
Organism: Artemia franciscana; assembly: GCF_032884065.1. Classification (NCBI taxonomy): domain Eukaryota; kingdom Metazoa; phylum Arthropoda; class Branchiopoda; order Anostraca; family Artemiidae; genus Artemia; species Artemia franciscana. Next base: position 16,824,691 of record NC_088883.1, on the reverse strand, counting down.
AAAAGATCAATTAGCTTTTCCTTGAATAACACAGGAAGAATGAGAGAAGGAGGTATGAAATCCTACGCCATTGATTGAAGGGATTTACCAAGGAAAACTCTAGACAAGGAAACTTAAGATATTTTCTTGGTAAATATTTATTATACATTTACTCTTAGACAAATGTGTAATAACAGAAACACAAGCATGCTTGTACATAGGAGGAAGAGAGAAGAATCCCCCCTCACTTTAAGAAAGGTTGAAGGGCGGCTACAAAAACTATGAAACAATTCAGGGAAAATGCAACAAAACCAAAATATTTGTGATTAAATACTCCCTTTTCTAAGCATCTGGTCCCCGGCTCGTCTCCAACGGACATCTTTTGGTTGTCCTTCAAGATTTAATAAACTAGAAATTTACATATAAGAATTTTTGAAGTAAGAGGAAACAATATTACCCAGATATGAATACCTGGCAAGGATGTTTCTTTAGGTCAAACTTGAAAGAATTTTTTTTTGTTAATATCTTCAATTCTGTCACCTGGAAGGGACCTTCCAAACCAGGAGCAAATTTCACAAACTCGATCCTCCCTCCTGCTGAGTACAGATATTGAAACAAAGATGATAAAATGTCGGGTTTCAAGTTGTTGTCTGAAATCTATTGCAAAATCTGCTAACAGAGACTTGCAAGGTCTCCTATTTCAAGTTGTGTATGTATACTACTGATGGCCTCTATTTTTTCTGGACTCCCTGTTGTTGGATCAACAGTGTGTCCAAAATGGTGAAACTTGGAAATGACAGCTAATACTTGGCTAATACTAAAGATATAGTCAGTTAATATTACTTTAATATTTGTTCTCTGAAATTTTTTGAGGAAGTTGTCTTTTCTAATAAAAATATGAGTATGTAATATGTATCCAGGGTGGTTAATTGACCAGACTTTTCCAAAAAGAAAAAAAAGTTTCTAGAGATTTCTAAGAAAGTCCTGGAGACAACTCAAGAAAAGGATGTTTTTTTAACATATATGCCAGGGCTATGTGAGAAGCTAAAAGAATTTTACAGAGCAATGGTTTAATGGTAGGTTTAAAGAGTAGCAATACTTTGGGTAGCTTTCAAAATTCTGGGAAGGATTGTACTTCATTGGGGCAGCAAAGTGGGGTAGATCCCATGTAATTGTAGAAGCTCATATGTACGATATACTAACCAGAACTTGGAAATGAGATTGCTACAGCATCAAGACTCTATTTCATTGGCTTTAAAGCAAAATTCCCTACCCGAAGTTTCATGTCAGCTCTATTAGAACACATTTTGATTTTCCGGGCCATTTGATCTTGTTCAAAAATGTCTCTTTGATTTCTAGGGACAAGGGTTTAAAAATTTTTTTTTGGGGAAACTGCTGAAATTAAGAAACTTTTATTCAAGAACATGGCTTTAAATAGACACAGTTGAATTTGGGTTGAACTCTATTTGTGATAATTTATTGAAAACAGATAGAGTAGGGTTCATTTCACCCAATGCAATTAACCTCTGTCCAATTGTTAGTTAAGATAAAGCTACGAACCAGAGCCAGGAAGGTCAAGAAGATTTGCTTCCAGTATTGGTTTGAAAAAAAATAAGATTATTAAACAATACATAGTTATTCTATTTTGTGTATAATTTATTGTCTTTAATTGTTTTATTTTCGTATTTCTGCTGATGATAGTCACTGCATATGTGACCAAAATATCCAGTATTTTTTGTGAATTATCACTGTCTTTTACTTATCCCTACTTGAACTTTTATTTAAATTAGATGTCATCACAGTGCTAGTATTCTGGACTTAAGGGTGGCAATGAAACAGGTGGAAACTGATTGAAGCTGTAACCACTTGTTATAAACAGCCTAAAATTAGTGTAACCATGACCAAAAACTACTGTTAAGAACATAACCAAAAATATACTTAACCTAGGTATGCTGAATCCAGTTAAGATAGTGCTGGAATACTGGTTAATAAAAGGTCCATTAACTTACCATTCAAACATATGTACTCTTAGCAAAAACAAAGTAAATTCATTATGCATGCCCTCTCTTGAAGGAAATACTACAACAACAGCATTCTTACTTTACAACATGGAGAGAATATATGTAAGAGGATTTTCAAGGTTACTTCGACTTTAAGTCATGCAGGTTTAAGGCAGGAAATGAGATTAGTAGCTGGCTTTGTATTAAATCAAGAGTTAAACAGAGTTGCATTCTATCTCTATTATATGGATCATCTTGATGTACTTTATCCTATGGAGCACAACAAAGACAATGGAAGAACATGGAATCAAATGGGAAAGTAAAACTCTCCTAGACTTAGATTATGCTGACAACTTATGCATCCTTGATGAAAGTGTTTACAAAACGGAGTAACTTTTAAGAATTTTTGTAAGTTCAAGTTGCAAGAATAGGTTAAAAATTAATGTCAAGAAAACTAAGCTGCTAAGATTAGGAATAAGTAAAAGTGAACAGGTGGTATTTGGTAACAAGAGGATCAATCAAATGGATAACTTCACTTACCAAGGCAGTATTATTAGTGAGGATGGTGGGTGCAGTGAAGCTGTAAAAGTAGAATAGCCAAGACCCAGTGTGTTTTTTCACAGTTCAAAAGGTTTGGAAGAACAGGAAGAAAAGTGTGCAAACCAATATTAGAATATTGGAAGGTACAGTGATGATAGAGGTCAAGTGTGGTTCTAAAGCATGGGTGCTCAAAAAAATGGAAGAGAATTTGATAGATGTTCTCCAGAGAAACTGCCTACAGATTGTTTTAGTTGCCTGACTAACCATATCTCAAATAGTAAGCTGTGCAAAAAATGTAGTTGCATCCTGCGTTCAAGGACTATAATCAGAGAAAGGATGAGATGACTAGGAAACATTCTGAGGATGAAAGATGACAGATAGTCATAGATTGTCCTTCTTTTCCAACAATCTAGGGACAAATGAAAAGCAGGTCATCCCTGAATGGAATGGGTGGATGCCATAAGGAAAGATTTCAGGAAAATGGGAACTTCTTGGGAGAGTGTAAAAAGGGAGGCCTTGAATAGATTAGGGTGGAGGAAAAGCATATATAGCTGTTTGGCCCCACTTGACTTGCTGTTACCTTAAATTGTATTATCCAGAAAAATAAGGGGAAAATCCAACACAACTAACTCACTGTTACAGTGAGTTAGTAATAGTAGCAGTATTTCATGTGTATTTATTCTGAAAATAGTTGAGATATTAAATGACATCTGTATTTTTCCCTTGTCAAGGAAGATCAACTGTTTTAAAATGCCTTGTAGTTCTGTATAGGGTATAGCCTATGGCTATATCTGGTACATTAGCCTATAGCAATTTGGAAAGAGAATGATATTAGGAAATCAAATGGTAGTTATATTTGTTACTATTGTTATTTTTTTCAGAAAAGCAGTAATTTTTCAGAAAGTTAAAAAAAAAAAAAAAAAAAAAAAAAAAAAAAAAAAAAAAAAAAAAAAAAAAAAAAAAAAAAAGTGGCAAACCCAAACAATCAGAAAGCTTTTGTATGTAGCCTAAGGCTGTATCTGACTCCATTATGGTAGGAAGGAGGGGGCTTAGATTCAATCGTAACAACACTGGTTATTAAATTTCCATCAAATGGAGAGTCTAATATTAGATTTTGGTACAAAGTTGAAGTTTTTCTAATACATGTGTGGCAACAAGGTGAGTACACCATTTGATGTTCCTTTAATCACTCTTCTCAAATATAACTATAGACAATTTTGTAGCAAATTTAATTTGGAGCCCTTAAAGTGACACTTTGTTCCTTATTAGAATTAAATAAAAAAAAAAAGTTTTTTTATACTGAAAGTAAGGAGCGACATTAAAACTTAAAACGCACAGAAATTACTTCGTATATGAAAGAGGCTGCTTCCTCATCAACGCCCCGCTCTTTACGCTAAAGTTTGACTCTTTCTCTCAATTCTTCTTTTTAAAACAGTAAAAAAAACTTTAGCGTAAAGAGCGGGGCGTTGATGAGGATGCAGCCTCTTTCATATACGAAGTAATTTCTGTGCCTTTTTTAGTTTTAATGTCGCTCCTTACTTTAAGTTAAAAAAACTTGTTTTTTTTTTATTTAATTTCTGAACGTTTTTGAATCAATGCATGTTTTGATTTTGGCTCTCCGCAGAGGAATAATCAAAACGAAATTTGCATATTTTTTTTTTTTTGCTAAATGGCTTTCTCATAATTTTGATCGAATGATTTTGAGAAAAAAAGAGCAGGGGACGAAGCCTAGTTGCCCCCCGATTTTTTTTGGTTAATTAAAAAGGCAACTAGAACTTTTAATTTTTTACGAATCTTTTTATTGGTAAAAGATTTACGTAACTTATAAATTAGCTTACGTAAAGAACTTTTGTATTCTCATGTTTTTATTACATATATGAGGGGATTCGCCCCATCGTCAGTACCTCGCTCTTTACACTAAAGCTCAAATTTTATCCCAATGCATTAAGAATGACCCCTGAATCAAAAAAGCCGTAGAATAAATAGTTGAAATTACTAAAAATACTTTAGCATAAGAGCGAGGTATTAGAAGGAGGTGAGCCCCTCATATGGGTAATAATTTCTGTTTGTTTTAAGTTTTATTGCTGTTCCTTACTTCCGGCTGAAAAAGCTTTTTCACATTTATTTTTCAATTGTTTTTTTTTTTTTTTTAATAATGCTAGTAAATCCTGCTCTCCCTTCATGGAAATTTTCTTCTCCCATGACAAATTCTCGATGGAAAGTTCCCCCAGCGTATCCCCCTCTTCTCAACCCCTCCCCCCAACCAAAAAAATCCTCCTGAAAACGCCTGTATACTTCCCAATAACCATTATTAAATGTAAGCACAGGGCAAAGTTTGTAACTTGTTCCCCCTCCCACGGGGACTGTGGGGGAGTAAGTCGTCCCCAAAGACATAGTTATAAAGTTTTTCGACTACGCTGAATAAAATAGCTATCTCAGAATTTTGATCCGTTGACTTTGGAAAAATAATTAGCTTGGGAGGGGGCCTAGGTGCCCTCCAATTTTTTTGGTCACTTAAACAGGGCACTAGAACTTTTCATTTCCGTTAGAATGAGCCCTCTTGCAACATTCTAGGACAACAGGGTCGATATGATCACCCCTGGGAAAAAAAAACAAAAAAACAAATAAACACACATCCGTGATCTGCCTTCTGGCAAAAAATGCAAAATTCCACATTTTTGTAGATAGGAGCTTGAAACTTCTACAGTAGGGTTCTCTGATACGTTGAATCTGATGGTGTGATTTTCGTTAAGATTCTATGACTTTTAGGGGGTGTTTCCCCCTATTTTCTAAAATAACACAAATTTTCTTAGGCTCGTAACTTTTGATGGGTAAGACTAAACTTGATGAAACTTATATATTTAAAACCAGCATTAAAATGCGATTCTTTTGATGTAGCTATTGGTATCAAAATTCCATTTTTTAGAGTTTTGGTTACTATTGAGCTGGGTCGCTCCTTACTACAGTTTGTTACCACGAACTGTTTGATCATAGCTATCAGAAATTCAGAAAACTACCATAAAACAACCATAAATACTTACTTTTTGCATTCCTTAATATATATTACCTGACATTACCCCATCCCCTGATGGATGAATATATAGTCACTCTACATACTTATGCTATATCATGCTATTTTCATTTATATATTTTGCAGTAAATGCTAATTAATTGTTACAGACAAAAAAAAAGTAGTTATGCTATTGGGTGATATTTTGAATATTTATTGGATACCATTCTAGTTTGGCAGCTCCATGGAAAGATATATACTAATAAAGTAAAAGTAGTACCATTAGGTCCTTGTTTTAGACTAAGAAAAGAAAAATGAGAATGGGTTTTATAAGGTCAACAAAACTACTGGGTGCAAAAAGAAGTACCAGTACAAAACAGAAGTAGTACCATTTTTGTTTTCCTTTGTTTTTTTATTAAGATATTTCCTTTTTTAGAGCTGTCAAACTAGAATGTCACCATTTATGGTCTATTTTAGGCAATGTTGATCAATCAGGAAGAGGGGGGAGGGGAAACAATGCAGTATTATTGTTGATATAAGTATGTATTTATGATTACAATAGAGTAGATTTCAGAATTTTTGTGGCGATTCCAGACAGTCAATAATAAGGAAAAAGATATCACTTATTTTATGCTCCTTCTAAACATCATGGTTACCCCCTTGCTCTGCTGATGGCCCTTGGTATAGCCCTAATTATATATTTTTCTATTAACTGATTCTTGTGATATATCATAGGTTCTTTGTTAAAATAAATGTCTCCAGCCTTGACTTGGTGAAATCTAGTTTCAAAGAAAGTCAGTCAAAAAATTTAAGTCAAAAGTTGAAAGCCCATCAAATTAAATCTACCTCTGCTATGAATATCTTATTTATTCAGACTGACTGACTGATCACATATCCTTTTTTTCTTTACTCAGACAGAAAATGACAATGAGGTAGTCTGACAGAGCAATATTGGCATAAGCTCAAAGGGGTATGACTCATGCATTGAATCTGATGAATGAATTTTTTTATAATAGATTTTAATGAAGTAGCAGCTCTATTAAGGATAGATCTGTTTCAGTTGAGAATAATTTTGTTCATCAAAAACTTAAACTTGCCACTTTTGAAACTTACCAGTAAGTTTGAACTAAAACTTGCCATTACTGGATAAGTTACCCAGTGGTAACTTATGTCTTGAACACTAGTCTAGACCTATATTAAGGACTTTGATTTTGGATTTTTTTCCCCTTCTGAACACATCATTCAATGCTTTTTTATGGTCTTTCTTTAATTATTGCTTCTGGTACAGATTCTATTTTGAGCTTGTAAAGGGGGTCTTGAAAGGTAATCTATTTATGTCACCATATCAGTAAGTGATCATTACTTGAAGTTGGTTTAAAAACCATTAAAAACATACAATTCATTTATAAATCAATTATTCGAAAGTAATATATTCCAAAGGCATTGATTTATAACAATCTAACTCCACAAAAACTTCAATTTACTAATATTGTCCTAAGATTCTTGATGTTTTCCTGATGTATATATAAAAGGGCATGTTTTCTGCACATAAAACTTTGCAGTAGCCTAACAATAGCAAACAGAAAAAGTAAACAACAAATTATAGGATGCTTTCCCTCTACAAAAATGACAGGAAATGAATAGAAGGAAAGACAAAATATTTAGAAGAGGAAAGAGAAAATATATTAGAAACAGGCATAAACAAGAGCTAAGAGCTCATATGGCGCTTGTGAGAAGGCAAGAAGAGCTAAGAGCCAAGAGCTCACATGGTATGAGCTCTAGCAAAATTCTAAGAATCAATAGATTGATTTAAAAGGAAAATCAGAGGCTTAATGCTGGTCAGGATTTAAAATAAGAGCTCTGAGTCATGATGTCCTTTTAAATATCAAAATTTATTAAGATTCTATCACCCACTCATAAGTTATAAATACCCCATTTTTTCTAATCTTTCCTCTCCCTTTAGCCCCCCAGATGGTCGAATCTGGGAAAACGACTTTATCAAGTCAATTAGTGCAGCTCCCTGACACACCTACCAATTTTCATCATCCTAGCACGTCCAGAAGTACCAAACTCGCCAAATCACTGAACCCCTCCCCTCAACTCCCCCAAAGAGAGTGAATCCAGTACGGTTACCTCAATCCCATATCAAGGACATTTGCTTATGCTATCCACCAAGCTTCATCCCAATTCCTCCACTCCAAGCATTTTCCAAGATTTCCCCCTCCAACTCCCCCCAATGTCAACAGATCTGGTCGGGATTTGAAATAAGAGCTCTGAGACATGAATTCCTTCTAAATAAAAAAATTTCACAAAGATCTGTTCACCTGTTCTTAAGTTAAAAATACCTCAACTTTTCTAATTTTTACAAATTAACACCCCCCAGCTCCTCCAAAGAGAACGGATCTGTTCCAATTCTGTCAATCACGTATCTAGAACTTGCGCTTATTCTTCCTATCAAGTTTCATCCCAATCTCTCCACTCTAAGCAAATTCCAAGATTTCTGTTTCCCTCCTCCAACCCCCTATGTCCCCTGATCCAATTCGAGTCGAAAATGGAGCATCTGAGACATAAGATCCTTTTATATATATATCAAGTTTCATTAAGATCCAATCACCTATTTGTAAGATAAAAATATCCCAATTTTCACATTTTCCAAGAATTCCGGTTTCCCCCTCCAACTGCCCCCAATGTCACAGGATCTGGTTGGAATTTAAAATTAGAGCTTTAAAGCACAAGATCCTTCTAAATATCAAATTTCGTTAAGATCTGGTCACCCGTTCATAAGTTACAAATGCCTCATTTTTCCAAATTACCCACCCCCCAACTCTACCAAAGAGAGCAGATCCGGTCCCATTATGTCAGTCACGTATCTTAGACAGGTTTTTATTCTTCCCATCCAATTTCATCCTGATCTCTGTTTTAAGTATTTTCTAAGATTTCTGGTCCCCTCAACTGTCCCCCCCCCCCAATGATGCTGGATCCAGTTGAGATTTAAAATAAGAGATCTGAGTTACGAGGTCCTTCTAAATATGAAGTTTCATGAAGATCTGATCACTCCTTCATAAGTTAAAAATACATCATTTTTTCTAATTTTTCAGAATTAAGCCTCCCCTACCCCCCAATAGAGTGGATCCATTCCAAATATGTCAATCATGTACATAAGACGTCTGCTTATTTTTCCCACCAAGTTTCATCCTGATCCCTCTAATCTAAGCGTTTTCCATGATTTTAGGTTCCCCCCAAACTCCCCAGATCCGGTCAGGATTTAAAATAAGAGCTTTGAGACATGATATCCATCTAAATATCGAATTTCATTATGATCTGATCACCTGTTCCTAAGTTAAAAACACCTCATTTTTTCTACTTTTTCAGAATTAACCACCACCCCCCCCCCCGCCTCAACTACCCCAAAGAGAGCAGATCCATTCTGGTTATGTCAATCATGTATCTAGGACTTGTGCTTATTTTTCCCACCAAGTTTCATCCTGATCCCTCCACTCTAAGTTTTTTCCAAGATTTTAGGTTTTCCCCTCCCAACCCCCCAACCCCAATGTCACGAGATCCGATCGGGATTTAAAATAACAGCTCTGAGACACAATATCCTTCCAAAAATCAAATTTCATTAAGATCTGATCAACCATTTGCAAGTTAAAATACTTCATTTTTTCTATTTTTTCCAAATTAACAGGACCCCCCAACTCCCCTCCCCCCAAATGATCAAATCGGGAAAATGATAATTTCTAATTTAATCTGGTCTGATCCCTGATGTGCCTGCCAAATTTCATTGTCCTAGCTTACTTGGAAGTGACTAAAGTACCAAAACCAGGACCAACAGACAGACCAACAGAATTTGCAATTGCTATATTTCACTTGGTTAATACCAAGTGCCATAAAAAGCATTGAATAATGTTTGTAAGTTTCCTACTAATTTTTGAACCTTAAATCATTCTGTAACCTAAAATCTATGGACAATGTAACACATTACTTTTTAGGGCTCAAAATGGAATTTGTTCCTAAAGCGTTTATTACATTCTGAAAGAGCATAAAAAAGGCATTGAATGATGTGGTTGTTTTCTTTCTATCTAAGTAATGGAAAAAAAAGGGAAAATTGGTAAAATTCTAGTTAATTGACTTCTTTCTATCTCAGAAAGGGTTTAGGTTAGGAAAATAAAACTTTCAGGAATGAATCTACAGACTAAAGTATGTCCCAGGAAGGTATTGTGAAGCAACTACCTCCAATCCTTCTCCCTCTAGAGGGCCCTGACCTTTGATGACCTTTAAAAATATGTTTGTTATAAAAGTGAAACCTTGCAAAATAGATCTTTTGCTTAATTGAAGTACAACAAAATTGTTTTCTGCTTCATAACTTTGCTCAATTCCATTTTATATGGTTTTAAAGATATGCAAATACATTTCCTAAATTTTGAAAAGAAAACATTGATATGGCTCAAAATTCTACTCAAATGACAGGAATTGTATTTTCAGAGCTAAAGGCAGAGAAAAAGCAACTAGGAACTGAAAATTAGGGTAAAATGTTGTTTTGTCAAAATTTCAATAGATATAGACCTGTCATTTAGGCAAATTTCAGGGCCCTCTAGAGGGAGAAGGAGTGGAGGTAAGTACTTTAAAATACATTCCTGGGACATACTTTAGCCTGTAGACCCATCCCTGAAAGTTTCATTTTCCTAACCTAAACCTTTTCTGAGATAACAAGAAGTCAATTAACTAGAATTTTACCACCTAACTTACATATTTCTCATGTATTTTGCCATGTCATGCTATCAAAAGGTAGGCTAACTTAATCAACTAGGCTACTCACAACTTAAGTCCACTTTTAAAAAATCAAGAAAATACAAAAACACATGGGAAATATAAATTGGGCTATATATTTTCACATTAGGGGGGTAAAGTGTAGTGCAACTGTAGTCAAATATATTAATTATAATTATTCTGTATATAATAAATTTGAATTGTTTTCATAGCCTAACATGTTTCCTTCTCAACAGCCCCTAATCTAGTGCTATGAAAACAAACTCTGTATTAACTGCATTTTTTTTTAACCAAATCTGATTTCTGTCTCCTTGGTTTAGGCCTAACCCTGATTTGGAACTTTCCTTAGGCCTACAGTCTCCACTCCTTACAGATTTATTCCCCAAGCCCAAAAGCTTTTGTACTTATCAAAAATTCACAGAAAGCAAATTCATAACAGTTTTTACATGTCAATAAAGGCTTCAGTACAGCCAAAATATAACCTTTTTAATGAGAGCATAGCCTAGAATCCACTCACTTTGTGTGCTTTGATCTCAGTGTTTTCGCACGATAAGGTCACATCAACAAACACATTTTCATTTAATAGTTGATTTATGACATAAGTCATACTAGAATGGTAATTATTCCATTTTAAACAGAGTTGATCCATTTCTATCTTTTGAATCAACTTTTCTAAACAAAATCTCAATTCTTCTTTTCTTACTTTAAAATCTAAGCAAATGCCATCTAATGAAAAGAAAAAATAAATGGAATAGTTAAAGGCATAAAAGCGAAATAAGCAGAATAGAAGAGTGTCGGATCAAGATTATTGCTTAGAAGGGACAATTATAGACTTTCCTGTTCCTGAGACTCCATGAATACCTTAGATACTACGATTTTTGTTCAAAGTGAGAATTTAATCTGTTTTCTGGGAACAAATGATATTTTTTATTTCATAAATATTATTTCTTAAAAGCGCTGGTTTTCTTATCTCACACTTTATTTCCATTACTTTTGAAAGACACATAATATTACCTATTTACAAAAGAACTTTGCTCTATCAAATATAGCCCAAGGTATAGGTCTAGCTATATTTTAGTAGGTTAAGTTGATAGAACGTGAAGCGTGACATTTATAAATGATATATTTGTATAGCACAATTGTAATGCAAAACTAAGCAATGTATTTACTATATAATCAGAAATGCACTTCCTTTTTTATACTATTTCAATATTCCTCTTAGAATGAATAAGGATTCAAAGATTTCATTTGAAATACTGTAATTTCATTTGCTCTTCTTAGCTTTCTTTTCGGCAAACGTGATCTTTATTTCTATCAGTTTAAAAAACCTTTCCACAAATAAGTTTTTCAAAAAAAGTAAAGAGTTTTATTTAGCCAAAAATGAGCAAATATAAAGTCAAATGATCTTCCAAGCGTAAAACTATCACAAATCACTATCAATAAAAAATGAAATCCAAAACGAACAGAAATTACAATAAATAGCCGAGTCAAACTCAAAACGAGCAGAAATTAATATTAGTAGGGCTGATAACCCCTATACCTTTTCAAGGTGAGAATATATTTTGCACTTTATTGAAAAAAATAATAAAAACAAATAACCATGTATTTTCCATTTAATTAACATGCAGTAATATTTATTTATTTGTTTATTTATTGAAAACCCGTCTAAAAAAATTGAAAAGGACGGAGCAGAATATATATATATATATATATATATATATATATATATATATATATATATATATATATATATATATATATATATATATATATATATATATATATAAAGAAAAAAAACAATAGTACGAGGCAAATATCGACAAAACCAATAAAAATCAAATCAGAACGCCAAATATACATAAATCAGGGACAGAATAAGAATAAAATCAAAACGAAGCAAATCCAAGGACAAAATATGAACAAAATCTAACGAAGCCAAAGTAAATTTAGACATACAACATCAACAATTTCATACATAAATAAACCAACAAAAAGAAAAAATTCTTAATTTCTCCGCAATAAATATATGTATTAAAACATAAATCACTTAAATAATATTGAACTAAAACGGGGTACCAATCATTCACTCGGAATTTAAGTTGTTTTCCCTTTGCTTTCATTTTCACAGGCCTATTCCTTCACCTATTGATAATTTTTTATTTATGAAAGTAAAAAAAAGTGAAAACATTTAAAATGGATTTTGTTTTCAGTAAAGCACAAATTATTGTTTTGGTCTTGAGAAGGTATGCGGCTTATCAGCCCTACTCATGTTAATTTCTGCTCGTTTTAAGTTTGACACGGCTGCTTATTGCAATTGTGTACCGAGAGAAACACTTTGGTTTTGTCGTGTTTTTTATTCCTTGCACCCCAATTTCAGCTTATTTCTAAAAAGTGGCAAAGGTCTAACCTCTGCTGTTTTTACGGAATGTGTGGACCTTAGGCCGGATTGATGAATATGACTTTGCATGTTGGAAAGCTTCGTAGAACTCTTGCCTGGGGCCAAAAAGGATTGCCTGGGGCCAAAAAGGATTGCCTGTGGCCAAAAAGGATGGTTTTTGCTTGTCCTTGAGCCAGAGCCTACAGTGTGTGAAGTGAAGTGGAGTTTTATAGCCTCTGTCAGAGAGAACTAAATGAAGTTATGCAGTCAAGCTTTTGTTTCATCAAACCATGTTTCTGCTTTCGAGTGGAAAGCTCCGTTCTAGCAGGCAAGCAGGTAGGCACCAGTTTCAAATTGAAGATGGACTAAAATCTATCAGTGTTAAATATATGCGGCAGTTACCTGGCCTCATAGCCAATATATCTTCTTTGAGTGATAAATAGAAAAATTTAAAGAAACAAAAAAGTGGCATTTTCCCACGGGTCTGAAAGTGCTGTTATCTATTGTTTCTACCCATTTCTGTTCGTGATTTCAGCTGAGTTTATCATACGATTTTTCGCACTTGGGATTGTAGTAGAGAAATTATATCAGATGTGCCTCTTAAACTTTAAAAGGTCTCTCATTGCTAAAGAAAATAGAGTTTATCCTTTGCTTCTTTCTAAGTGATGACGTTAGAAACTTGGCCTACGGTAAAAAAGTCAACTTTTGAATAAAGACAGATAGATTTTTTTTTTTGACGGCAGTCGATAGCTCTTGATGAGCTGATGAGCTTGAAGTATATGTCATCCATTTTTTGGTAGAAAAATTCGTTCATGAGATGTACGAGTTTGAAAGTTTAAAGGGGTTGAAAACTTGAGTAGTAAGGTACACACTGAAACCAAAAATAGGCCAATACCAATTGTAAGACATGTAGAGGAGTTTTAAGCAACAGTCGGCTGTTAGCTCATAGCCATCTTCGGCAATGAGGAGTTCGGATTTTTCGCTAGTTGGTGTACCTATTATTTGTTCCCGTGTATTTGATGGTAAGACCGATTTGGTTCCAGTAGTAAGGCATGTAGGGGACTTGTTTATTTTAAGATCCTTACAGATGAATAACTTCAGCGTTTAATCGAAGCGAGGAAACAAAACCAAAGTGTTGCTCTCACAACACTTTGCTCGGCGAAGCCAAACAAACATTTCCGCAACACCTCACGTTGCCCATACAACGTAGATACAGTTTCTGTTCGTTTTGAGTTTCATTTATTCAGTTATTTCTGCTCGTTTTTGGCTAAATAGAGCTCTTTACTTTTCTCTGGAATACTTGTGTTGTGGAAAAAGTTTTTTTAATCAATTTCTGTTTATATTTATTGAAATAGTCTTTTTCATGGAAAAAAATTTATATCTTTTTAGTTTTTTCTACAAAAATCCATAGTTTGGATTGATATATGTATGCTTGAGAAACTTTTCCTACAAATTTAATCCTGACACAAACAGCATTTCTTTAATTTTATAACTCCTGAAGTTGATCTAAAAAATAAAACTTAATATCAATCCCAAAAGGTTCTTTCTATGCTCTGTGAGAACTTGGATACACTTGCCCTTTTTTAATTTATTTAAATTGTAAGAGCAGAAGTAGAAATAGCAGTAGCCCCACAAGTTTTAACTTAATATCGCAGTTGTTCTCGATATATTGCTGATGTGTCTTATTAGCAACCATAAACACAATGCCTTTTGATTTAGTTTCAAGCATAATGGACCAATTACATAATTGTGGGAGGGGGTTGATATCCCGAATACCCCTAAAGACATAGTTGCTAGACCGTTCTACTATGCTGGATAAAATGGCTGTCTCAAAATTCTGACTGGATGCATCTGGAAAATAAATGGGCTGGAAAATGAATCGTTTGGAAAATAAATTGATAGTGGTTTGGGGTAGTTTTATGCTTGGAAGATTATTTGACTTTATTTCTGCTCACTTTTGGCAGAATAGATCTCTTTACTTTTCTATGAAAAACTCGTTTCGTGGGAAAAGTTTTTTAAATCAATCTCTGTTCGTTTTTTAATGACAGAGTCTTTTTTAATGGAAAAAAATGTTTTATATCTTTTTAGTTTTTTCTGTAAGAATCCATAATTTGGGTTGATATGTATATGCTTGAGGAACGTTTTCTACAGTTTTTAATTCTGACACAAACAGCATTTTGCTGCTTCCCCTTCAATCTCATTTTACTCTTACTAAGGGCACTAGACTTTTTCATTTTGAATCGAATTAGCTCCTGTAAAAGTTTCCATTATATTGCTAGTAATTAGAGAGTGGTTCTACCTATGATATTGCTTTAATGCTCTTTTGAAAAACCTGCATGGATGCAATTTTTTTGTTTAATCGAAATTCCTCCGTTTCCTAAAATTCCCTTAAACTTGAAAGTTTCACCCAAATACAACTTGGGGGGGGGGGGGTACGTTGCTGCAGGGTGACATTTCCAGGAAGACTCAAATTCATCTAAGATATTTTGATTGTCTAAGGACAGTTTAATAGCTTTATTTTCAAAGCCTTTCATCAGAGCACTTAAATATCTTTGTACCTTTTTATCATATTTGCAAAATTGCTATTAACAAAAATATCCATTTTGCTTTCACTCTCCTGATAAAAATCAAAAGTCATTCTAAGCTTTTTTTTTCTAAAGTTAAAGCAAACTTTTATTATTTTCGTACATGAAAAATGAAAAACAAAACTCTTTTTGTGTTTTTTCTCTTTATCAGCCCAGTACATTGCTGCAGGGCGACATTTAAAGAAGGACTCAAAAGCCATTCTAAGATATTTTAGGTTGGTGCGCTGGATTCGGGATCCCTTGTCTGAGAGGACGCGGGTTCGAATCCCAGTGTACCCAATTCTTCAGTTTGAGACGGGGGTCAGTGGCGTGACTCTGTAAGCTTAGCCAGAGTCGACCCAGCTCTAAATGGGTACCTGGAGAAATCTGGGGAAGGTAAACAGGAAGGGTGTGCGAAAGCACAGGATGGCTGGCCCCCAACCCCCCATTGCACTTCCTGGCTGAAGGGCCAAGAAACGGAGATCAGCACCGCCGGTACGGACTGTAAAGTCTAATGCCGTATCCTTTACCTTTTTTTTTAAGACAGTTTGATACCTTTATTATCAAAGTCTTTCATCAGAGAACTTAAATATTTTTATACCTTTTTATCATATATGCAAAATTGATATTAACAAAAATATCTATTTTGCTTTCACTCTCCCGATGAAGAATCAAAAGCCATTCTAAGCTTTCTTTTGTAAAGTTAATGTAAATTTATATTTTTTTCCCTACATACAAAAGGAAAAACAAAACTTTTTTTTTTTTTCTTAAGTAAAAGCAGTTTTTTATTTTTAATTTTTTCCTACATGAAAAATAAAAAAAACTTTTTTGTCTTTATCAGCCCAGTACATTGCTGCAGGGTGACATTTAAAGAAGGACTCAAAAGCCATTCTAAGATAATTTAATTGTCTGAGACAGTTTGATACCTTTATTATCAAAGTCTTTCATCAGAGAACTTAAATATTTTTGTATCTTTTTATCATATATGCAAAATTGCTATTAACAAAAGTATCCATTTTGCTTTCACTCTCCCGATGAAAAATCAAAAGCCATTCTAAGCTTTCTTTTATAAAGTTAAAGCAAATTTATATTTTTTTTTCCTACATAAAAATAGAAAAACAAGACTTTTTGAGTTTTTTCTCTTTATCAGCCCAGTACATTGCTGCAGGGGGACATTTAAAGAAGGACTCAAAAGCCATTCTAAGATATTTTAATTGTCTAAGACAGTTTGATACCTTTATTATCAAAGTCTTTCATCAGAGAACTTAAATATTTTGTACCTTTTTATCATATATGCAAAATTGATATTAACAAAAATATCCATTTTGTTTTCACTCTCCCGATGAAGAATCAAGAGTGATTCTAAGTTTTTTTTTTCTTAAGTAAAAGCAGTTTTTTATTTTTTTCCTACATGAGAAATAAAAAAAAACTTTTTTTGTCTTTTTTCTCTTTATCAGCCCAGTACATTGCTGCAGGGTGACATTTAAAGAAGGACTCAAAAGCCATTCTAAGATATTTTAATTGTCTAAGACAGTTTGATACCTTTATTATCAAAGTCTTTCATCAGAGAACATAAATATTTTTTTACCTTTTTATTATATATGCAAAATTGCTATTAACAAAAATATCTATTTTGCTTTGACTCTCCCGATGAAAAATCAAAAGCCATTCTAAGCTTTCTTTTATAAAGTTAATGCAAATTTATATTTTTTTCCTACATACAAAAGGGGAAACAAAACTTTTTTTGTATTTTTTCTCTTATCAGCTCAGTACATTGCTGCAGGGCGACATTTAAAGAAGGACTCAAAAGCCATTCTAAGATATTTTAATTGTCTAAGACAGTTTGATGCCTTTATTGTCAAAGTCCTTCATCAGAAAACTTAAATTTTTTATGCCTTTTTAATACACATGCGAAATTCCTATTAACACAAATATCTATTTTGCGTTCACTTTCCCATTGAAGACTCAAAAGCGATTCTAAGCCTTTCTTATAACGTTAAAGTAAATTTATATAAACTAAAAAGAGAGCACCCTATTTGAAACAGTGACCACTGAAATTGTTTTGTTCGCCTTAATCCAGTTCACCCAGTGTTCATTCAGACTTCGTCCAGTTAAGACCAGTGTTGAAAAAGGATTATATTTTGAATAGTGATTTCAGTGTTACGCAATAGAGCAAACTTATACGTTTTGTAAAAGTACTGGATTTAATTACTCAGTGACGAAGAAATTAAATCTTTTTTGGATACTTTTTCTGGATAATTTTAATGAGAAACAGACGAAGGCTGGCACGTCTATAAATAAGAAAGGCAATTAAAAGGTAACATTTTTCTAATTATCCGATATGCCTGGGGGATTCGAAATTATTTATAATTTTCTTATAAATGGAATATCATTCTAAATTCACGCTCTGATTTAATGTTTGCTGAAAGCCATTGTTCCGCCGTGTCTATTTTGTTGCCTTCACTTTGTTCATAAGGAATAGTTATTTGCTGTTTTCAAATAATGAGCCCAATGCAATTAAAGAAGCAAAATACAATATTGTTCCAAATTTACGCTCTTTATTTACTATATGTTGTGTTTTTTCACATAGATTTCTTTATTCTAGCATTCGTTAAGTACCAATCAATAAAATTAGGAAAGTCCTATTAGCATCCGTTTTCTTTTGTGTGTCAGTGAAGTTAATTGATTAGTTTTGTCTGTTAATTTATGTCAGCTATGAAAATTGTAATGTTCAATAAAAGACTGTTAATACTATCGCTGGTTTTCATTTTTTTGCTTATCACGGTAGTATGGTAGCAATATGAACAGAACCATAATTATTTATAAGGAAAGAGTTAAAGAGAGATAAGCAGAACATTTTGAAAATGTTCTCTTTATCAGTCCAGTACATTTCTACAGGGTGACGCTTATTACTACTATTTCTATTTTACCTAAAAAAAATACGAGTTTTCTAGGGCTCAAGTGGCAACACTGATGCAATAGATTTTTTATAAATGAAACAACATTCTAAATTTACGCTCTGATTTACTGTTTCCAAATCCATTGCGCTTCCTAAGATAATGTTCAAACCTGCATATTTTTCTCAATAGTATATACCGTGTGTAAGCAATGAAAGAATTGTCTAACTTACAGGCCTTAGCCTAACCTTCTCTGGAAGATCCAACTCAATTCTTGAGATACACTATTTTGACAATTTGTATGCGCATAGCGTTTTTTTTTTATTTAGTTCGAATTTCCCCTCAATACTGTAAATGAAATAGTCTGGTAGTAGTAGTGGTGGTGGTTGTAGTAGTATTGGTAGCATGCCAATATTGTCTTTTTGATCACATTATCATTTCCTGAATTGTCTAAATTAATATACTCAGTTACTCCTGTGTTACACACTTTTGACAATCCTTATATGCATAGTGTGTTTCGATTTAATTCAAAACTACCCACAAAATTCTCTGAAAGGCTAACCTGAATACCCTTCGTCTTCTTGGAAAGTAAAGTTTAAACATGCATACCTTTCTCTAACAAACAAAAAAAGATCATTGTGCCCATGTCGCTCTTTGCTTAGACAGTCCTATTGTGCTGCCTATGATATCCGAAGTGGAAGAAAAAACTTAGTATGCACGCAAACCCCATGGTTATCAGCAAGAGTACAGACTTATATTTCTACTAGCGCTAAAGTTTATGTTACCAATTTTACCGATTCACCAATTTACCTTAAACTTTTGATCTTAATTACAATACACAAATCTAAAACTCTAGTTGAGCCCCGCCATAAATGGTGCAACAGGATCAGCTACAGTAAGGCAGCTACATTTTAAGAAGCTTATTCACAAATTACGGTTAATACATCCCGAATTTCTCAATCATTATAAGGTGATTAGAAAAGTCTATAGTAATACCTGCCTCCTCTTAGCATTCTTATTGACTCTCCTTTCTTCAAAAGATAATTTGAAAAGTTCACGTCTGTAAATAGAAATTGCTTCAAAACTACTATAAATAAGGGAAATATAATGGTGTTCTCCTTAGGCCTCATTAGTGATATTTGCCTTGTTCGCTTCAACGCCCAAAAATAAAGGATCCTTATTATCTGTCAATTAAGATCAGCCAATATAAGCCACTATATCAATTAAAGCCACTTTCTAGCTGTTAGAGAAATTTCAGTTTACCTGTTTCACTGGCAAGGATTCGCTTAAGCGTTAATTGCAAACTAAACCAAAATGTAGGCAAAGCTATGATTATGCTACGTTGCTAACAAGTTGAATCAACTATTTACTTTTTGAGCTACTAATGGCATTGTTTGAATCAGTTTACCAATATCAAGTGCAGAAGAGTGCGTGACCAATTAGGAAGAACCGTATTGGTACCAGCCAGCCTATAGGCCTTAAATTCCTGGGGACAGGCAGATCGAGTACTAGTACTTCATACAAGCCATCCAATTCCCTCGTTTCGTAATTTTTAACGTTTCTTAATATTGTTTTGTTCTATTGTGTTTGCTATGTGTCAGCCAAGAGAATTATATTCCTTGACAATTGTATATCAAAAAAAAAAAAAAAAAAAAAAAATCACAAAAAAAGAAAAAGAAAATCAGACAATGAAATTGGTGGAAATGAGTCAGCAGATAGAGCTGCCAAACAATCAGTTAAAGAGAGCGCCCTATTTGAAACAATGACCACTGAAATTGTTTTGTTCGCCTTAATCAGAGACTAAAATAGTTAAAAAAAGCTGAGGGTCCAGGCGGCAGAAGGCGCCTTCCCAGGGACGGTGCCATAACAGATCATACTATCCGGGACTATCAGGTTTGTTTTTGCAGTGAACATTCTGCAGCCGACCAGATTATTGTAGTATGAGAACTCACAGGAAGGTACCTTGAGTGCAGGAAAGAAATCCTAGAATGATTTATTGATTTCAAGCTGGCTTTCAATATATACACTGCATATAATCAAAATTATATACAACAATGCACATGGCCATGTTCAGACCAAGCAGGCTAAATTGAAGAGCCTGCCACAAAATTGGTTGTGCAGCAACTGCAAAGTTGGACACTCTCCCTGTAACACTTTTTGGATGCCATACTGAACATTAACGGCGTGAACATCAATTAAGCTGGAAAAGTCAGCGACCTCCACAAGAAACCAGAAACCAAGTCCAGTCTACAGGCCTAAACCTTTGAACTAGAATAGGCTACAGCCAATAGCTTCATCATAAACCCAAAGAAAACAAAAGCTATACACACCACTAAAGATCTAAACTCATCTCCTGTTCATATCATAGTAAGTGACAGTACAAACTTTACTGATGATCAGGTTCAGGGAGCCTACTATCATTAGACAACAATTGTTCTAACGACAATAAAAGAATCACCTTAGAAGTACGGGCTTTAAATAGTTGATCACTTGAAAACAAGCACCTCTTGATAGAACTGAAAATACGACTCTTTGATTCGGTAATTATTCCTGTTACCGTATTCACCTTCGAAACGTTGAAACCAAAGGATGAAGATGAACACAAAATCTTGGCTGTTGACACACAAGTGTTTTCCACTTTACAAAAGAAATAAGTATTATTCACGGAGTCTCAAGTAAAGATTCGCGAAAGTAACTGAAGCAAGAAACCATAATAGTTCAATAAGTGCGAGCAAAGCAACTAAAGTCGTTGAGTCATATACATGAAATGAAGAAATCGTGCTTGACAACTTCGTTCTTGACGGAAGGCTCCACCACACACACAATCATGGAAGACCTAGGAAGAGATGGCGTGTTAAGTCTGGAGGCGACCTCTTATGGCTTCTGAAACAAGCAGACGACCGAAAATCACTGAAGACTGATCGATGAACGTCTTATAGAGATGGCCCTCACATAACCCAAAGGGGCATCTGGGATGTAAGTCAGGTCATATTTTGTATGCTGTTATCTAGTAAATTTTTTTTTCTTCTTCGTTTTTTCTATTTCTAGACTCTAAATATTATGTAGAACCTGAAGCTTATGCATCTGTTAAGTTTTCAATTATCACTTCAAATTATTATCACCACTTCACTTTTGATCAAATCGCATATTGTGAAATTGTAGGGCAAAGGCTAGAAGGCTCGTCATATCAAATTATATGCATGAAAAATAATATAAACAAGTTTACTTTTCAAAATAAATTTAAACTGGCACTAAACTTCTAATTGGTGGTCTCACCATAATCTTGGGTAGGCCTGGTAAAGTTAAGCCGACTACAGTCTTAGGTTTTGGTTCGACACTAGTAACTTTCAATTTCTTGGGATTTCTTAATTTTCTTCCGTGAATTCCGGTTTTTCTATGCCATAGGCCAGAACTAGGACGATTACCTAGCAAACGATTGGCTTGCGCGCTGCCTATTGGAATTGACGAGTATTCAGGATTCGAAACTTGACCTGGAAGAGGAAATCATTGGTAAAGGCAGAAGACATTTGGAGAAACGACTTCAATCACTTTTATCAACTAATTTCATGTTATACAGTAGGAGAATAACTTAGTTTTTATCAATTACCTATTTTATATAACATAACTCATTAAATGACGTTCTACAATAAATTTTTAACATCCATGTTTATGCATTGCATTTCCATTGAGGAACATGATCAATTGACTCCTTGACTAATCTTGGAAGTCATGACAAGCGTATTTCAAGAAAGCACAATGTAATATTAAACAAAAATAAGTTTTTTCAACTGAAAGTAAGGAGCGACATTAAAACTTAAAATAAACAGAAATTACTCCGTATATGAAAGGGGCTACTCCCTCCTAAACGCCCCGCTCTTCCAGTTAAATTCCAGTTGAAATTTCAACTTCCAGTTGATTTTTTTTCCGAACATTTTTGAATTTATACATGTTTTGATTTTGGCTCTCCGCACATGAATAATTAAAACGAAATCTGAATATTAAATTTTTTGTGGCTAAATGGCTTTCTTATAGTTTTAATCAGACGATTTTGAAAAAAGGGGTGGGGTAAGAGGCCTATTTGCCCTCCAATTTTTCGGTTACTTAAAAAGGCAACTAGAACTTTAAATTTTTTTTACGACCGTTTTTATTAATAATAAATATACACAACTTACGAAATAACTTACGTAACAAGCTTTTATATTCGTATATTTTTAGTACGTATATGAGAGGGTTCGTCCTCTCGTCAATACCTCGCTCTTTACACAAAAGCTTAAATTTTATTCCAATTCTTTAAGAATGACCCCTGAATCACAAAGTCGTAGAATAAATAGTTGAAATCGTAAAAAATACTTTAGCGTAAAGAGCTAGGTATTTACGAGGAGATGAACCTCCTTATATGCGTAATAGTTTCTGTTCATTTTAAGTTTTAATGCTGCTCCTTACATCCAGTTGAAATTTTTTTTTTCATATTTATTTTTTCATTGTTTTTTTAAAGAATACTAGAAAATCATGTGCCCCCTTCATGGAATTTCTCTTCCCCCATGATAAATTCTCCATGGAAAGATCATCCCACGTAACCCCCTCCCGTCGACTACCCTCCCCCAACCAAAAAAAATCCTTCTGAAAACGTCTGTACACTTCCCAATAACCATTTCTATGTAACAATTTGACCATGTAAACAATGACCATGGTCAAAACTATTTGACCATGTAAACAATGGTCAAAGTTTGTGACTTGCAGCCCCTCCCCGGGGACTGTGGGGGAGTAAGTCACCACCAAAGACATAGTTATTAGGTTTTTCGACTATGCGGAACAAAATGACTATCTCAAAATTTTGATCCGGTGACTTTGGGGAAACAATGAGGGTGGGAGGGGGCCTAGGTGCCATCTAATTTTTTTGGTCACTTAAAAAGGACACTATAACTTTTAATATCCGTTAGAATGAGCCCTTTCGCGACATTCTAGAACCACTGAGTCAACCCAATTACCCCTGAAAAAAAAAAAAAAAAAAAAAAAAAACAGAAAAAACGAACAAACACGCACCGTGAGTGGACTTCTGGCAGCGGACTACAAAACTCCACATTTGTATAGATAGGCGCTTGAAACTTCTACAGTAGGGTTCTCTGATACGCTGAATATGACAGTGTGATTTTCGTTAAGATAATATGACATTTAATGGGTATTTCCCCCTATTTTTCAAAATAAGGCAAATTTTCTCAGGCTCGTAACTTTTGATGGGTAAGGCTAAATTTGATGAAACTTATATATTTAAAATCAGCATAAAAAATTGATTCTTTTGATTTATCTATCAAACAGTTCGTGGTAACAAACTGTAGTAAGGAGCGACCTGGCTCAATAGTAAACAAAACTCTAAAAAACAGAATTTTGATACCAATAGTTACATCATAAGAATCGGATTTTTATACTGATGGGAGGACATTTTGGAGGGCATCTAGGCCCCCTCCCACGCTCATTTTTTTCAAAGTCAATGGATCAAAATTTTGAGAGTCATTTTGTTCAGCATAGTCGAAAAATCTAATAACTATGTCTGTGAGGACGACTTAATCCCTCACAGTCCCCGGAGGAGGGGCTGAAAGTTGCAAACCTTGACCAGTGTTTGTATATGGTAATGGTTATTGGGAAACGTATAGACGCTTTCAGAGGGATTTTTTTTTGGTTGGGGGAACTGAAGGGAAGGGTTACTTGGGAAGATCTTTCCATGAAGGAACTTGTCACGAGGGAAGAGAATTTCCATTAAGGGGGAGTAGGATTTTCTAGTATTATTTTAAAAAATGAAAAATAAATATGAAAGTTATTTTCAACTGAAAGTAAGGAACATCATTAAAACTTAAAACGTACAGAAATTATTACGCACGTGAGGGGTTCATCTCCTCCTAGATACCTCGCTCTTTGCGCTAAAGTGTTTTTTAGTAATTTCAACTATTTTGTATATTTGAGCCTCGCTTTTCACGCTAAAGTTTTTTATTGTTTTAAAAAGTGGAGTTGTGAGAAAGAGTCCAACTTCAGCGTAAAGAGCGAGGCGTCGAGGAGGGAACAACCCCTTTCATAAACGGAATAATTTCTGTTCGTTTTAAGTTTTAATCTCGCTCCTTACTTTCTGTTGAAAAAAACTTGTTTTTTTTGTTTCATTAGTATCAAAATCCCGTTTTTTAGAGTTTCGGTTACTATTGAGCCGGGTCGCTCCTAACTACAGTTGGTTACCACGAACTGTTTGAAAAACACTTTAATGATTCCCAGTCTACTTAAACCAGATAAGATGCCACTTATTCCAATTGTTTTTAAGGAATGTATGACTTTTCTATGCAGTAATAAAGCCCATTGATTCTTTCACATTTATAATAAAGAAAACAACGAGAATAAAATTGACATGCGTTACTGACGGGCCTGGCCAAAGCTTTCTTGATAGTCAGACAATATATTTATTTTAGTATGAATTCCTTCATAGCTCCAAAGAACTTAGGAGAGTGGTATCCAAAATATATATAAGATGAGAAATATAAAGTGAAAAGGGAGATTAAGAGGGAGGAGGAGCTTTCGTATAACTTATAAAAAAAACTGGAGTAAGAGTAATGGACAAGACATCATCAAAATCTTTCTTCTTACCTTACTTTTTTACGGGAGTTATAAAATCTAAATTCCAACAATTTGGGAACTTACCACTAGAGACAATTTCATTAAAAAGCAAGGACGAAGGTTCTGAATGATTGTTAGTGAAGGCTTTAATTAGTACAATCGGGATGTCTAACAGACAAGTAGTGCACTTTTTAGTGTTTTTAATTTTTTTCTCCACATCTGAGGGCAAAATAACGGTGAAATTGGGAGAGCACAAGTCATAAGGAGTGTCGAAAGAGAGGGGAGGGAGCCTCTGAACTATGGACGAAAGAAATTTATTCAGGCCATTGGGCGTAACTGATGGCTCTCCTTGGAAACGAAAATCTATACTATTGTGTTTTTCCGCATTTTTTTAATTCTATTATACCATTATTTTGGCTTAGTAGAAAACAAATCTTTGACTTTACATTTGTAATATGAAGAAGCAGATTTACGAATTTCTCTTTATTTATGTGTTTATGCAGTGAGTTAGCTTCGCATTTTTTTATTCTATTATACCATTATTTTGGCTTAGTAGAAAACAAATCTTTGACTTTACATTTGTAATATGAAGAAGCAGATTTACGAAAATCTCTTTATTTATGTGTTTACGCAGTGAGTTATCTTCGCATTTGTTTTTTAAATTCTATTATACCATTGTTTTGGCTTAGTAGAAAACAAATCTTTGACTTTACATTTGTAATATGAAGAAGCAGATTTACAAATTTCTCTTTATTTATGTGTTTACGCAGTGAGTTAGCTTCGCATTTTTTTAAATTCTATTATACCATTATTTTGGCTTAGTAAAAAACAAATCTTTGACTTTACATTTGTAATATGAAGAAGCAGATTTACGAATTTCTCTTTATTTATGTTTTTAAGCAGTGAGTTAGCTTCGCATTTTTTTTATTCTACTATAACATTTTTTTGGCTTAATAGAAAACAAATCTTTGACTTTTACATTTGTAATACGAAGAAGTAGATTTACAAATTTCTTTTTATTTATGTGTTTACGCAGTGAGTTAGCTTCGGATGTTTTACCATTCTTAAATAGAATCATTTTAATTCTAATTAGCTTTTTTTAATTGGCTAGTAATGTACGGTTTGTCATTAGAACTTGTTTTTACTTTTTCCTCAGGGGAGGATTCTATGTATTCTGGGATTTGCAGAGAACAAAGTCGGCACTACAATGCAGTTGCTGGTAGAATCGTTCTCTTTGTTCAACATTTTGATTTGTAGAGTAATAAAAGCAGCAAAACACAATCCAATTAAAAGGGTATGGTAAAACTTTGGGTCTTACACTTACCCAAATGCTTTCATCATAATCTGAAAGGTTGGGAGTATGAATTAATTTGGGGAAAAGATAATCACCTACAAATAGTAATGTTCCACCTCCCTTTTCACCTAGGGGGTGGTCATGGGGACGAAGTTTTATGAATTAGGAGTGGTTATAAATTTTCAGTAAGTCAAACTTCTGTGCTTGGACCTCTGTTATAGCAATTACATCAATTTTGTTTACTTGGGAGAGGACCTCTAGTTCGATCAACTTGTCGAAATTCAGGCTTTCGGCGTTTCGTAACGAGGAGCTTTGGGAAATTAAAACGGTTATAAAGCGAGTAGTTTTTTGTGTGTTAATCGTGGGAGCCAGAAAAGAGTGGAGGAACGTGGATCTGAGGGAGGAGAGTCATCTTTTTTGGGATGAAGAATGGGGTTCGTTTGGGAAGCAGGATTAAAAAGGGAAGTGTAGTGGATGTGAGAGAAAAGGAGGACAGCGGATAATTTACGGGGATATTATTAACATCTCAAGGAACTAAAGTGGAATGGAGATAATCTTTTAAACGTCTGTTACCTGGTGATTGCCATGGTGGGAATGGTGATTCCTGTCCGTCGAATAGTCGTTGGTTTGTGTGAGAGAGGCGAGGGTATAAGGACACATTTTGTACGATAAGAGGGAATACGGCTTTTGTACGAGGGGAGGGGGAGGTAGCAAAGCGATGTTGTTTTTAAAAATAGGAGGAGGAATGAGTACTGGCGTTTCTAAGAGGCTGGGTATAGTATCGGAACGAGGAGGATATTTCTTGTTCAGGGGTTCAGGACGGGAGTTGTTTCAAAGAGGAGGGGAGTTGGTAATTTCGAAGGTTTTTTTTTTTAATTGCTGAGCTGTGTTCAACAAACTTTGACGGATGATTTTTGCTAGGGTGCGGTGCACTAAAAAAGGACGGCTAAAGAGAGAGGAGTGACTCTTATAATTTTTATCTTCTACAGTTTGGTACAATTTTCTTTCTATGGGTGGATAAAAAGACGGAGGGGGAGCCTTAGCATGAGCTTTAGTCCAACCAAAAAACAACCAGTGAAAAAAACGGTACAAATATTAACATGTTTAAAATTGCACTCAAGCTTTCTACATTTGCCTAATAGATAGAATTTAAAAATGCAACAAATTGCAACGTCTAACTCTACAATTACCACTTAAGAATCATTTACAACTGTTCGAGGAAACATCACTTTTGGTAAGGCTAGGGTTTGTACGATAATTGTCTTTCTCGAGAATGCGAGCAGCTGTTATAGCTGTATAATTATGGGAAAAATTTTGTCAAGTTAGCAATTTCTATGGTTGAAAACTTGGCAATATTCTTTAGCACTGCTACCATGGTTATTTTTTTGTTGAAACTTACTTGAAGCACGATCTTGTCAAAAAGTACAGTTATCTCCTATTTTGCATGAACCAGCCAAAATCATATTTGGACATTTATGTGAGATAAAGGGTCTTTCTTATTCGTCAGCTTATTCACTTTACTTTTTTTCAAAACAATTTTGGATGTCTGTAATAGGGTTAACGAGGTCACTACACTGATTAGTAGAAATATACTTGTCCAGAGATAAGACAAGGTCAGAGGGATTAGCCAACTCATGAATAATTTATGAATCTTCAGTATGTTTAACCTGACAGATCCGGTCACTAACATTATTTACTGAACTTTTGACCTCTACTTGACTGGTGTAATTTTTTTTTCATCTTCGTCTTGCAGAGTAGAAAGAAAGGGAGTTTAAGAATATCCAGTTGGGGAGGAATATCATTAAATTGTATTGTAGACGGGGGATGGGGAGAAAAAATTCTCGAAGTTTGTTTTAAAGCCCCTTCTAGATTGTTTTTTGGTTCCAACAATGCAAACTCTGATTTGAGGCAGTCGGGTTTCATAGAGCAAATTTCGGTTTGACATCCATAATCTCTAATAAAAAGATTCTGAGACGCTGATTCGTCACTTGGAAGACTAGAGAAAGGTTCGATCTGGACTGATACCTGACGTGAGCCAGGGTGCAAGTTCCTAGTAGTGGTACAAAGAATAGAAGAAGGGTCAACAAAAAGAGTAGCGTTACCCTCAATCTGACTGGCGGCTTCCAGAGGGGAGACTGTCCATGCATGACGGAGGCATTGGGAATATGGGATCTTCTTCTGTGACAAGAGGGGCAACGGTGATTCAACATTAAGCTCTTTGACCATAATA
Organism: Artemia franciscana; assembly: GCF_032884065.1. NCBI lineage: Eukaryota > Metazoa > Arthropoda > Branchiopoda > Anostraca > Artemiidae > Artemia > Artemia franciscana. Next base: position 16,796,436 of record NC_088883.1, on the reverse strand, counting down.
AGCATCCTAGCTATTGAACTGGGAGAACGAGAAGGTACTAGGGGAATGTAGAACAGGTGAATTTGAACTATTTAGCTGTAAGACTGAAGTATTCTTTCAGGAACGGTCAGAACACAATTATCTATCAGTGCAATTATCTGTATCAATTTTTGCACAATTTCCAGTTCCTGCATAAAATGAAAAATTGCACCCTCCATATTTAACCGAGTTGGAAAACACTCTTAGTCTGCATTCAGAATAGACTAGTCTTTGTCCAATCATATCCATTTCTTCTTCTATTTTTTTTAACACCGAGAGGTTAACAGCCTGAGAGATAAATCTCAAGGTGTCCACAGATCGGATGCTAGATGAGAGCTCGAAGACATGGGTGGTTAGAAGATATACGAAAGTGAGCTGGTCAAAAATGAAAATGAAGAGCAAAGACACACGCGGTTAGAAGACATACGAAACCGAAATTGTGAGCGCGTCAATGAAAATCAGCCTGGACAGCGAGAATCAAACGAATCCAAATTGAAAATAATAGCAATGATGATTGAGTTTTGGATTTTGACATGGATAAGGTCATCAAAACCTACCATACCTTTGAAAATCAAAACAAAATCCGATCACCCGTTCGTAAGATAAATATACCTCAATTTTCATGATTTCCCCTCCCTCTAGATGGGATTTGTTTCCTCCCTCCCTCGATTTGTTTTCTAGCTTTTAATCTTTCCTTGTTATCTATTGATTTTATACATGAAACACAAGGTCAGCAAAATCTAGTTACAAAACCCTTTCCTTAAATATCAGATAAATGTCCTTTTTCTACTATACATAAATTGCGTTCACTTGTATTTCAAAGGCACTGATATTTCTTTGAATCTAATGGTGAAAAATAACTCAACTTTAAATTAATTAGTCCACGAAGCCAGACCGTGATTTTAAAAACCAATGATTTGATAATGAGGATAATCATTTGCCAGTCTTGGTACAGAGCCTATTCACCCCCTCTCCCCTTATTCCCTCAATAATAAACGGCTAAAATTACCTAGAAGCTACATAAATTATTCAGAATTAACTAGAAAAGATACCCCTCCCCTGAAGCTACAGCCCTGTCAAACGAATCCTACAAAAAGATTAGGTACTTAAAGTGCTAGGTTTTTTTTGCATATTTTTAGGGAAAAAATTGAATATGGATTTACTGATAAAACCTACTATTTCAACAAACAATTAGCACTTTTTGGCATTACAGGAAACTTAAACTAAGATTTTTGACAGTGGTAATTCTATGCCGATTGGCTATCTCAAAATTTTGGTTTAGCAGGATATTGCCAAAATTGAGCTGAAAATGTTGTTTTATAGCTGCAAAATGGTAAAATTCAATACTTTCTTATTGCATGATCCCTTTTTTTCACTTTTAAAGCGTAGTAAAACCCTGAATTTCTAAAAAAAAAAAAAATCAAAAAATAAAAATAAAAATCGACTATGTTTTTCCTGTAGTCCATAATTTTAGAAAAAAAAGGATACTGATTTACTAGAAAAGATACATACCAACTGTCGCCATGCACTCTTGAGGTACAGCAAATTCCTGTTTATTGGGGAGTGTGAAACAAACTCGGCCACTAATTTTCCTAGTTATGGTTGCAGTGACACCAGCATGAATGGCAAATCTTGCGCCATTTCCTGGTAGATTTTCAATACAGCAGACTTTCGTGCCAATTGGAAGCGCACCAAGTGGATGAGCATCTCCTTCTTTGGGCCTTACTATTAAAAAGTACTTGATCACAACAGGATTTGTGGACTCAAAATCGAATTTGGGAAAATGAAAAATGATTTTGACTCCTTTTTTAGTTCTAAGAAATTACTACGAATAAGCAATACACATAAACTGATAAAACTTAATTGCATGGCAATAGACTCGAGTAGAAGTTGACTCAATTACAGCGTTGCAGTGACAGCATCTTCGTATGACGACAAAAAGGCTTATGTACATATTTGCTAGTGCAATTGAAAGGATCGTTAACTAGCCTATGAACACCCCACATAAGCCATCACAGTTCAGCCATATGAGTTATCCTTGACGATACTACATTTTCAGGCTTTCAAAGTGGAAGTGATTTTGGCACTTTTCCGAAGCCCTTAAGAGCATAGATCTTGCAATTTTAAAGCAATTTTTGCTATCAAAACGCAGAAAAATTATGAGCATGCACATAATTTTGTTTACGAGGTTTGGGCTGGGTGACAGGTGTAATGTCAGGGTAGAGGTTCTAAGAACACTTTCCTTAAAAGAAAAGGATCATATTTCCCAAACATTTCTAAATTTTGCACTTCTTATATATCTTAGGGCTTCCAGTGTGAGGGGATAGACGTCAAGTTTACTCATTTGTTGTTGCCCATGATCAAGGCTATACCACTGGAATTTACTAAAGCCAGATAAACTCCAAATTTCCTTGAGCCAAAACTACAGTAGTACTTTCAGAATATTTTGAAGTTCAAGTTGCAAATTTCCTTTTACCACTTAACAAAGACCACCAGTTAGACTAAGAAGCATGATAATGAAAAAATTAGAGAGGAATACATATAGCATTTTTTTTAAGGCGAATTGAAGAGAACAGATTTCAGGTTCAAATACCTAAGACCTTAGGTCCTCTAGTGTCTCCAAAGGAACAGAGGGCATCAGTGAGTAGCCTCCTATCTCTTCCCAGATCAGCCACTGTGTATGTGCTCCCATTCAGCAATTGGAGTCGTCTAGAGAGCTCTTCTGTCACGTTTGCACGTCATAAGCACTGTGATCTTTGGTCTTCCTCAGTGACGTGTGCCTCCTGACTGCCAGTGGAAGACCATTTCTAGAACCCTATGGTCTGGCATGCGGAGGATATGTCCAAGGTATCCCCATCTTTGTTGTCTCAATGCTAAGGCAACGTCCGGTTAGAAAGGGGTATCTCCTGTCCTTCAATTAGCCTTACTTATTCTATAGAGGCTTAAAATAGGAAAATGTTACTCTGGAACAGCCTGAGTTTCAGCTTCTGCGGGCACACTTCGAATTTCCAGACTGGTATGAATCGGAAAAATGCTGTGCTGACTAGCGCTTTTTTGGTCCTTATTTCTTTTTCAGAGCCACCATTGGACGTTTCCTTTAGGGCTTTTCTCCTAGATTCCTATGGGCGAACTGCTAATTGACATAACTTTAGTCTTCAGGGCATTTACATGTAGTCTCAACTGTTCATCTTTCTTCACGAGCCTGTTCAAGAACTTCTGGGGCTTCTGTCTGTCCAACAAAGGATACGCGACGGAAAACCCAATTTTGTACAGGTATTTCTCAATTTTTTTTTGCCCCGAGAAAAAAAAATTACACAAGACATGTATCTTCTTAGTTACTATTTTTCCTGAATTATTACTTACTGGCCTTCCTGTCCTACATTATTAAATGGTTGGGAAACAGAGGATTAGAATGACACTGGTCAGACGAGGAAGGCATGACTATTAAATTCAGATAAAACTGACGAAATTTGAGCTGTCCCCTTCGAGAAATTATTAAATAACCAAGACTCATTGAAGGAGAAAATGTACCTGATACTCCTTTTTTACAGTTCCATATTTATAAAGACCGACCAATCTTTGCCCAGATCTTGTATACAGCAAAAGAGCTAAAACCGACAAGCTCCTAGCATAGACGGAATCAAAGCAGATATGCTAAATTATTCAGTAAGAACATACATCTCTGGACTAAGAGGATATTAGCGATCTCAATCTTAGAAAACTGAGACACAATGTTGTGAGATAATTAGAGAGGTATCAACTTTCTGCCATCCCCGTGTAAACTATTGGCTTCTACTATATTACAGCGGATGTGAGATGCACTAGACACACATCTGCAAGAAAAGCAGCATGTTTTTTTGACCGGTAGATCATGATCTGATTTGATATTTGTCCTAAGAATACTTGTCAGGGAATCAAAAGAGTGGAATAACAAAATGTATCTACTATTATTGACTTCGAAAAGGCATTTGACTTAGTTGACTGATAAAGCTTATGGAGAGTCCTCAAGAACTGTGGGGTGTCAAAAAACGTTACCATAATTATATCCCTATATGCAGAGACTGAGTGTTATATTAAGGTCAAGAATGGTAAAACCAGATTTTTAAGATCATGTCTGGTGCCAATCACGGATGTTTTTGTTCCCCATTTCTTTTTATAGTTACGATAGACTGTTTATTCAGACAAAACTCAGGTTATGGCATAAAAGTAAGCAGTAGGCAACTCTGATTTAGATTTCGTGGATGCCCCAGTCTTGCTAACAGAGCTACTAGATGCAATCATAGAAAGTGCAGAAAATGTTGGGTTAGCCATCAACGTTGACAAATAAAAGAGTATGAAAAGCTTACCACTTGTTCTGAATTACCAGAACAAGCATCTAGAAAGAGTGAAGGAGTTCAAATATCTGTGCAGCTAGATCAATTGTCATGATGAAATAATGACCAAGATTAAAGCAGAATATGTCAGTTAGCTGGAGCATTTAATAGACTAAAGCCCATTTGAAGGAGCAGCGAATATTCTCTGCAACTAAAGCTAAGTCTCTCCAATAGCATTGTGGTCTCCAGACTCCAAACACTGCAGTGCTGCGTCGGGACGAGTGAAGAAACTGCAACGACGTCCCATGCAACATTAAAGGCTCCAGAGGAATTATGCCTAAGGTAAGGTTCTTCCTGAATTATGCATCATAAAAGCAATCTTAGATAGTATTTATACCACTTTCATGTAATTCTTCTATAAATTTTCAAACTATTGTTCAATAGCATAATTTAATTATTTCTTGATTGGCCTAGATTTAGAATTTAGAAATGGTATAGATCTTTTTTAGACATTTCGCAAATAAATGACGAATTTTTTCTCAGTGACAGAAAGGATTTAGGGGATCAGGTTAGGATCTTCAAATCCTTACCCAGACTTTCTTACCAGAATGAGCTTGCTATAGAAAATTCGACCAAATATAATCCTTAAAACAGAGAATTCCAACAGATCATCCTTAAACTTGACAATAGATGGCTTCCATTTACCCCACCAACATTAAAAATATACTACCTTGTAACAGTCATGTATAGAGCTATTCGTTTATTTTTCAAATTTTTTAGCTTATCAGTACACAAGGTGCAAAATTATCTGATGGTCAGGTACTCGCTGAAGTATTATAGTTTTCCTTGGTCCATATTATAGATACATAATATTACTGCATTTGTGAATATCAATCCTGAGACGGAAGGCTACTGAAACGCTGACAATAGTCGGCACGCGTTGGGATGAACAGCCTGTGCCCTGTCTCGAGTAAAAAGGAGTAGACAGAAAGGCTAGACGACACTGGCAATTGTTTGCCAGGAATTTTTTCCAGTTAGTAATCTTTATAATTAAAAGATCTATAAGACTTACCAGGTATCCTAGGGATATCGCCATAAGTGGTAATCAAGTCACCCGGCTTCATGCTAGTTGTTGCATATCGATAACGGACTTTATCCCCACTGATAGTCAAAGCTACAAAAGCATTTCTTGTTAAGTCTCTCTGAATGCTCATCACTCGCTCAACTAACGGTGGCCCTTCTTTGGGTGCTGTGCGATGGATATCCACCCAAAGATGCTTCATTTTAATACCACCACCGATTTTACCATGGACAACTCGACCTATAATAAGGGAAAAAAATTGGATAGACAAATTAAATTACTGATTTTTTAGAGTCAGAGATGAAATCCTGTTAAAAAAAGCAAGAAAAACTGTTCATATATATTGCTCAAGTTTTTACATTATGATTTTCAAGCATATAATAGGAATTTGCAATGAGATAATTTCAATATTAGTCCCTATTCCAATAGCAACTTCGCCTCAGCATCCGGACTCTCAGAAAACATAAGCATGTCATTACTTTCAATATATATTATCAGGAACAAATCATACAAACGGATATCATTATTGCTACTAAATCCTGATGTAAAAACTGCCTGCCATACGATTGAACCACAATAGTGTTTATCACCACACTCTTTTTTTGCGTTTACAGGGCTGCCACAAGTTCAAGTGGTAAAAAGAGACTTAGGGATCTGTTTTTAGTCGAAAAAGGGACCTCTCTAGGGGCCATTCTGGACAGAAAATGGACCCAAAAACACAGTTTTCAAAAATAATCATATCATGGGAGGAGCTTTTTTCTTCTTTTTTCTGAATGCTTTACTTTCGAATACAAAAAAAAAATCAGATAAAAAATGTGATGAAAAAGATAAGGGTATGGTAACTAGGACACATAACTTATTTCATTCCAGTTTTTCTTGCACTGCCTTATAATGGAACAGAGATGTGATCAGCAATTGTTTCTTGACTCTAACTGCTGGTGAGAGGTTTCAAGAGTAGCAGCTGCTTTTTTTTTGTTCAGTATGCATCGACAGAGTCCCATCTATCATGGCCTGCGTTAGCTGTAATCTCGATCATGACCTTTTTTTATGCCTTTTATCAGTTGGTTATGAGCTTCCTTCACCAACTCGTCTGCAGCCTGTTCCTTGGAACCCAAACAATTCGTTTTTTCTTCAAGAGATTTTTTGAGTGTCTATAGCCTGTCTTTTCAAAGAGGCTTCAGCGAGCTACCGCTCTCTCAACCGTTCTCGTTCTGCTCTTTCTCAGTATTTTCTTTCAAGGCTTTTTCCTGCTGTAGGTACAAATCATAGCTCTTTCTAGCGGATTTGGCCAGTTTTATTAATTCTTCAGTGATAGCAACTCTTTCAAAACAGTTTTAAATTCAAAGTTCGCTCATTCATTGAAGCTCTTTCTTCACTGAGAATCATCCGGAAAGGGAGAAACCCTCTCATTACTGGCAAACCGTGTGATAATAAATGATCAAAGCATTTATTACGACTTCCGACAAGTTTGGATATTTTCCTCCCTGGATTATGTTGTTCCACTTATCATCGATCCACTTCTTGACCCCAGTGGAAGTCCAAATAACTGGACTAGCTTAAACTCGTCGACAAGCATGTCCTTTTGCGTTGAAATGGGTAACTTCCTAGCAACATATAATAAACACTGAGCAGAAACTGGCTCTGAAACTTCATCAAGATGTAGAAAAGTTAATGTTTTCAACATGTGCACAAATTTTCTGCTGAGTATTTGCTTAAGGACATATCTTGCTGCTGCAGAATAATGCTTCTAAACACGCTGCATGAACGAGCATCTTTGAAGCTCATCTAATGACTCGAGACAGTCGACAATCTCGTCACTCAAAACTGTCTCTAACAATAGCACAAAGTTCTTTTCATCTTCGAGTGGCTGAAACGTTAGTTCATCAAGTTCTTTGGTCGCCTCGGGTTTTAAAATTCGTCCAGACAATGTCAAGACCAAGAGATTCGGCTCTGTATAGAGTTCATGCACTAGGAGCTCTTCCCCTTGAAACTTTTAGTTGAAACGTGTGAAGAGGTTCTTACTATTAACAACAAACTGACACTCTGCTTTCATGGTTGGTAGTTTGATCAGCCAGATGATCTCTTTGTACACATTTGATTTCATAAGACTAGGGTTTTTCTTTGGAGTATAGACACCAAAATACTCAAACAGAGCTGTCATCTGTTCCCTTAGCCTCGAAACGCTAAGTCCTGTTGTTAACCATCTAGTGGGTACGTGTTTAAAAAAGAGAGACTTAGGAACGACAGTTTTCTCTTGAATCTTCCTATAATCTTTTTCTCTAGACGGCCAGCCACTTAAAAAGTAGTATACTTTGATGATCACATCAGAGCTAGGAAGTAGTCTAATAGTTCGAGAAATGCATGTAAGCTCAAAATCGTGCAAGGAACCAGGTTTTAACAACGCCTCCTTCGTATTTTGTGATCGAAGCCATTCTCTTATTTTTTTTTTTCGCTGTGTGTAACAATGTGACACTCAGAAAAGAGTTTTCTAAGTAACTAACAAAGCCAACCAAACCCTGCCACCTCCTAGTCTATTGACTGCAAAGGCGAAGGGGGTCACCCCTTTTTGCCTTTAGTATATCTGCTCTATCCAGAGAGTAACGCTGTAGCCTATGTAATGCCAAGTTTTGTCTTTCTTAGAAAAGCAAAACAGGTTTCAAGAATCTCAGTTGAAACAAACCTATTGAAAACTGTATACTCGCGGGTATTGGTAGTCTTCAGGATACAGAGCTTTTAACAAAAGCAAGAAAAGGGACTTTGGGGACCTTTATCAATTTAAGGGACCAATATGGACTTTCACTCAATTTTAGGGACTTTTAAGGAACTTTAAGGACTTTGTGGCAGCCTTGCGTTTAGAGCCATCTTCCAAGGATAATCCTCTGAAAACCATCCTCACTCAACCTAAATATCAAACCTGTGTGCAGCTAAATTCTATATTTTACAAAAAGTGAAAAAATACAATTTAACAACAATTACAACCACAACAGCCATAAATCTGACATAGAAATTAGGGGTAAATATTGGCATTTACTAAATAATTGCACCCCCCCCCCCACTGCTCCTATAAAAAAATATTTAAGTCAAATCTTAATCAGAATTCTCTACATAAAATATTTTTGGCAATTAATTTTGGTTTACTGTTAAGAAAAGACAATATTCGTCACCGTTTTCTTTTTTTCAAGGCCAGTCCTTTTAAATGTATTGTAAGAATTGACCAAACAAAACTTTCATTTTAAGCAATCTGTTTAATTTTCAATAAAGCATATATGACACTAGCCTTCTGAAGCGTTTGGAGGGCGACCACTCTTGTGTATGGTAATTAATGTTGGCTTTAGTTTGGCTTATCTGTTCATTATAATTTACGTTTGTTTTACGTTATATTTCTTTATTTATAGGAAAATCTTATAGCTAATCTTGATTATTCTCATTGTTAAATTGGCCTTATATTTTTCATTTAAACACTGTTTTAGATTTTTTTTTTTTTTGTTCTTGTGTGTAACAAAGAATACACTCAAAAGGTTCAGTGGAACCAATTCACGAGAATGTTGGAGAAGGGGAACAAAATGTATTTCTTAAAATCCAGGAAGGGGCATTTTGTTGTTTTGTCATTTTTTTTTCCAATGAAAATAAAAAAGGGTATTTTTTTTACTAAGAATAACAAAAAAGGGATTTTTGGAAGCATGAATACCCCTAAGCCTCCCTATGCGTCTGATTGGTATCACTAAAAGGCTGAAAAATAGGATTGTTTGATTGATATATAATTACTTTTTTCAGCCTAGCAGAAGGACTTAAAAAATGCCCAAATCTCTTATCAGTATAATACAGATGCATAAAGGATATCTATATTCTTTCAAATGCTCTAATTATATACTTGTTATCCAAAGAAAGACAAGTAATAGATTACCAGTCAATGGATCTCGGCCAGCAAGTTTTGTCACCCTGAGTGGCTCTATTGTGTACTGGCCATCTTCTGGAAAATGAATCTTGTACCTGAAAACAGAAAATATACTATAGCAGCTCAGTGATAAAAAGCACAGAGCAGTTTGCTAAGGAGGAAGAAAGCAATAATTAAAAGATAAAGCTAAAAAATGGCATTGAGAATGATTTTGTAACTTTGTTTTTTACTACACTAGACTAATTTCAATGGACTAAAATTAAACAGAGACCCAAAGAGAAAGCTGAATGGCTTCATTTGGCATATTGTTTCTAACCAAGCAGCGCTTTTAGATCAATTTTCCTTTAAACTTTGCTGTTGATGGATTTGGCCAGCAATACAAGGTTAAACCTTGAGGATATTCACCATTACCATGGATATTAATAGTCATTTAGTATTGCTCAACTCCAGAAGAGACTTTAACTTTACAGGACTTTTGCCTGTTGTGTGGGCTAAGCACCTATATAGCAGGTAATTGTCTACTTGCCAAGAACTGTCATTTCACTGAATAACGGATGATATATTGAAATGCAAATATTACTAAGACAATAAGGAGGGACTGCACTCCACAGAGTAGGAATGAGTTTCTGTCCTTTAAATAAAACTTCTCTCTGCAGAAGGTGTGGCTGTAGAACCACCCCTTCTCTGCAAAAGGGGTGGTTGTAATTCATTTGATTGAAAATCCTAGTTGTGCCATGGAAATTTCTTTTGGCAAATTTCAAAATTCAGCCAAATAGTTAGCTATTTCATAGTGCTGCATTCTATCAAAGAGCAGTATTTCCTTTCCCACACCAAATAGTTTCACACATAAAAAAGGAGAATATAATGAGGAATTTGTGAAGACAATGAATAATAAGGTTGTGGAATCAATTAAAATACTTTGGCTATATGTTCAATGGCTATCATCAGCAAAACACAATATAAAACAAATTAAAAGAGAACAAACTTACTCAAAAAATCAAATTAATCAAACTACTTAAAAAAAGATTAATTTCTTAAAAATGTCTTTAAGAGTCCAAGCTTCGCCATCTTACTTAGGTTCAGACAAGATTGACAAAACAAAAGAGTTGTTGATTCAAGCTACGTGGACTGATTAAAAATTGGTACAATTCGTTATTGCAATATTTGCTGCTAATCTTGTATTTCTTTTGGGAGTGGGTTTATTCTGATTGGCTCCTGATTTTACTGTCTATTAAATTATTCTCCATAAGTAACTTTGTGCAAACAGAGTTGAGTGCATACTCACCCAAGTCTCTATTTAGAGAGAATTATTATTTAAGTTTTGTTTCATTTGAATTGCTTCACAGACAATTTGTTTGACTCCTAGGTCATTGCCCGAAATTTGAATAGATATTTAGTACTCAATAAACAAGATATATTACCCCACCTCTTTTAACCTGTGCAAGATGGTTAGACTTGATGTGAAGGTATCTATTATTCTTTGTTGGTTTTCTGTAAGCTGTAAAATCAAGTCTATTTAAACAATCCATAATCAACAAATTTACAAAAGGTATCTTTTATCCTTTTCTGTCTATAAAGTGAATTGCTGGTTTTTATGGAACTTGGTATCTACCAAGTGACATATAGCAATTGCAAATTCTGTCAGTCTGTCTGTCCTGGTTTTGCTAGTTTAGGCACTTCCAGGTAAGCTAGGATGATGAAATTTGGCAGGCATATCAGGAACCAGGCCAGATTAAATTAGAAATTGTCTTTTCCTCAATTTGACCATCTGGGGGGGGGGGAGTTGGGGGATGGTTAAATCAGAAAAATGAGGTATTTTTAAGCTACAAACAGGTGAACAAATAATTAATGAAATTTGATGTTTGGAAGGATATTGTTTCTCAGAACTCTTATTTTAAATCCCGACCAATTCTGGTGACACTGCAGGGAGTTGGGGGGAGGGGAATCTAAAATTTTGGAAAACACTTAGAGTGGAGGGATCAGGATGAAACTTGGTGGGAAAAATAAGCACAAGTCCTAGACATAACTGGAACGGATCCACTCTCATTGGGGGAGTTGGGGGGGTTAATTTGAAAGAAATAGAAAAAATGAGGTATTTTTAACTTACAAAGGAGTGATCAGATCTTAATGAAATTTCATATTTAGAAGGACCTCAAAACTCAGATCTCTTAATTTAAATCCCAACTGGATCCAGTGCCATTGGGGGGGGGGTCAATAAATCTTGGAAAATGCTTAAAGCAGAGAGATCAGGATGAAACTTGTTGGAAAGAATAAGCACCAAAGTCCAAGATATGTGATGGAAATAACTGGACCAGATCTGCTTTCTTTGGTGGAGTTGGGGGGGGGGGGAGTAATTTTGAAAAATTGGAAATTTGAGGTATTTGTAACTTACAAATGGGTGATAAAATCTTAATGAAATTTGATCTTTAGAAGGATCTTGTGCTTTAGAACTCTCATTTTAAATCCTGTGATTGACATAATTGGAACAGATCCATTCTCTTTAGGGGAGCTGGGGGTTGTTAAGTTGTAAAAATTAGAAAAATTGAGGTATTTTAACTTAAAAATGGGTGACCAGATCTTAATGAAATTTGATATTTAGAAGGAACTCATGTCTAAGAGCTCTTATTTCAAATCCCAACCAGACCTGTTGACATTGGAAGGAGTTGGAGAGGGAACCAGAACTTTTGGGAAACATTTATAAATGTTGCAGATACGTGATTGATGTAACCAGACTGGATCTGCTCTCTTTGGGGGATTTAGAATGGGGTTTAGTGATTTGGTGAGTTTGGTGCTTCTGGACGTGCTGGGACAATGAAAATTGGTAGGTGTGTCAGGAAGCTACACAAATTAACTTGATAAAGTCGTTTTCCCCAATTCAACTATCTGGGGGGCTGAAGGGGGAGGAAAAATTAGAAAATTTAGGTATCTTTAACTTACAAGTGGGTGATTGGATCTTGATGAATTTTGATATTTAGAAGACCCTTGTGACTCAGAGCTCTTATTTTAAATCCTGACCAGCATTAAGCCTCTGATTTTCCTTTTAAAGCAATCTATTGATTCTTCTATTGAGCTCTATCTATTGAGCTCATACCATATGAGCTCTTGGCTCTTCCAACCTTGTCACAAGGGTCATATTAGCTCTTAGATCTTGTTATAATAAGAATTTATATGGTCTAGATAACCTTTAAGTTTGTTTTCACTGTAATTCCAAGCTAAAATTACATCATCCATGGAACCCCAAAACACATGCTTAAGAAAATACAACTCAAGTGCCCAGTTTTCAAGATTTTTGACATAAATATTTACAAACATACCTGACAAAAAGGGTTCTCATAGGAAGGCCCTTTATTTGTTGGCAATAAGAATTGCCAATGTGCTGTTTATCAGCACAGAACTTTCAGACAAGTAAGAATTGCCAATGTGCTGTTTATCAGCACAGAACTTTCAGACAGTAAGTTGAAAAAGTATGCTGATGTTCTCTGTACCCTGTACATTGCTGAGTACAACAAATTTATGGATAGTGTTGACCTCAGTGACATGGTCATTGGGCTGTACAGGATAGACATCCATGGAAAGCAATGGTATATACATCTCTTTTACTATTTCTTGGATGTTTTGTTGTCAATGCATGGTTGCTTTATCAGCATCATATGGGTCAGCACAGCCAAACCCACAAAAAGAGCCTCTTAGACCTCAAGAGGAAATGACCAACTACCTTATCTCTACAAGTGATGCAATTCCAAGATCTCATGAAAGACCTCTTAGAGAACAAGACTGTTCAACTCCAAAAACGCCAAAGCTAGCCAAACCAAAGCCATACAACAGTGTTTGCTATGATGGCATCCAGCATTGGTCAGAGGCAGTGGCTGATAAGAAATGATGCTGGCTCTGCTTATGCTCAATCTAGTGTTCAAAGTGTCAAATTTCATTGTGTCTAGTACAGAATGGAAACAGTTTCAAAATCTTTTATAGGCTACTTAATGACTTTTTGTAGGCTATTTCTTCTTCTATGTATTGTCAGTAAAAACAAATTTCCATGTTAGATTAGTGTATAGATTTTGTGGCTTGTGACAGGAGACCATGCCAATTGTAGTCATGACTGTATGTCCAGAATGAATGGATTAAACTGGTATTTTGTTTCAAACTCATCATATGTGAACTCATTTAAGGCTAACATTCAAAAATGGATTTTTTTTTAGCTCTATCATAATTCAGCCCTGAAAGGGTTAACAGAAAGCTGACTTTCTTCTGATTCTAAAAATGTACCTTTAATTTTTATTCTATAAATCATAAATATTAAATATGATTTTTTCTTTAAATTGCTTGTCAAAACAGAGACCAAACTTTCAATTTATTCTGACAAATTATTGATGAAAATTTGACCAAGAAGGGAGGATTCTTGTTATTGCCCTCACATTGTATCATTCTGTAGCAAAATGGGGGTGCTCCAAAAACCCATTGCTAGTTTTCAAGAATGCAAAAGAAAACTGGTCTCTCTCAAAAAGAGGTCTTTTACCCTAGCCTATAATACTTATGTCTTTTGTTTCTTGAATTTGTCAGCATTGATTCAATTTAAGGGGAGAAAAGTTGAAATAACATTGATACATAGCATAATTAAATGGAAATATACAATTTTGGGCTACATATTTGAATGCTAGCAAGGGGGGGGAGGTAAAGTAGAGTGGAATTTCAGTCAAAATGTGTTAATTACATTTGTTCTAAATTTTATATGGTAGAAATTGTTTTCTTAGCTTGTTTACTTCTCAACAGCTCAAGTTATAAGCTTATACTTCTACCCTAAGTAATGCTTGAGTCACTCAGCCTAGCCTACCTCAATCTAACTGCTCCAACTTTTGGAAGTTCAATGTGTCTAAAGGCTTTTGTACGGGTTTGGACACCAAACAATGCAGCACATGGACTAACGAGAGCTTTTTTACCAGCTAAGTAGGAAAACCTTAAAGTGTACATTCTGGTTAATGCCTCACTCATATTTCCAACAAATTTTTATTTTTTCTTCTTTATGCTTAAACCAACGTTGCCAGAGAGTGAAACAAAAAACGCGCAAGACCCTTTAATAAAGACGACAAAATACAACCAAGACTTTGAAAACAAAGACGGCCATTACGGACAGTTCCTAAAGTGCTAAAATTGCCCATATTCAGTGTGTTTTACAACAGTTTTTAGTTCTAAAGTCAAAAGAACATTTTTCATGTGTCATGGCTTGTGCCGTGACAAGCAAATGGCCAGCTAAATGTAGTTGGATTAGTTTCAGATCAATTTTATTTTTTGTTGCTGTCCGGTTATTTCAAACTTCGCACCAATTTCGAAAAGAACACGGCAAAAAGGTGATCCTGGTTAAATCAAACTTCGCACAAAAGTTTTGAAAAAAAGACGGAAAAATTTATTCCACACTTTTTTTAGTTCCTCTGACTTTTTAAAAAAATCCACATCATTTCATCCATGACAATATAAAAAAACAGTATCAAAGAAGTTCTACAAATTGAAACATGGGCTATAGTGTTAAACATGATAAAATAGTGCTTAAGTAGTTCTTTCGTGGCAAAGTCAGAAAAAGTTTAGCCTCTAATCTAATTTTACTTTCACCTTGCTTGTTTACCCTTGCTTCACCTTGTTCCGCTTTCATGGGAACACTACAATTTTGCGTGATCCACCATATTTCATCTTTTTTAGCTGCAGGCTTATGCGTCAAAATGGTTAAACAGCTGTTAACTTTTTATTAGCTGCTAAAACATATATAGCTCATTCCTACGTACATGCTGATCTTATGATCAAAATAAGACCTGAAAAAGAAAGGTGAGTCTAGTCAAGCAAAAACACACTAGCAGCATTTTCAAGTGAAATCCCATTGGTAATTTTGATTAAAAGCGATATTTTAAAGCCTAAAAGCGATTGATGTTTATTTTAGATAAGTGTTTTCAATATTTATCTAAAAAGGTATTACAATAATTACTGTTTGTAAATGATTTACCCTCTTCAATCCATCACTCATGACTAAAGTTGTTTGACGACGACGTGAAAGTCTACTTACTCATATGAAACTTGTTGGAAAGAATAAGCACCAAAGTCCAAGATATGTGATGGAAATAACTGGACCAGATCTGCTTTCTTTGGTGGAGTTGGGGGGGGGGGGGAGTAATTTTGAAAAATTGGAAATTTGAGGTATTTGTAACTTACAAATGGGTGATAAAATCTTAATGAAATTTGATCTTTAGAAGGATCTTGTGCTTTAGAACTCTCATTTTAAATCCTGACCAGACCCAGTGATAATGGGGGGAGCTGGAGGGGGAAACTGGCAGAATAAGTACAAGTTAAAGATATGTGATTGACATAATTGGAACAGATCCATTCTCTTTAGGGGAGCTGGGGGTTGTTAATTTGTAAAAATTAGAAAAATTGAGGTATTTTAACTTAAAAATGGGTGACCAGATCTTAATGAAATTTGATATTTAGAAGGAACTCATGCCTCAGAGCTCTTATTTCAAATCCCAACCAGACCTGTTGACATTGGAGGGAGTTGGAGAGGGAACCAGAAATTTTGGGAAACATTTATAAATGTTGCAGATACGTGATTGATGTAACCAGACTGGATCTGCTCTCTTTGGGGGATTTAGAATGGGGTTTAGTGATTTGTTGAGTTTGGTGCTTCCGGACGTGCTGGGACAATGAAAATTGGTAGGTGTGTCAGGAAGCTACACAAATTAACTTGATAAAGTTGTTTTCCCCAATTCAACTATCTGGGGGGGGGGCTGAATGGGGAGGAAAAATTAGAAAATTTAGGTATCTTTAACTTACAAGTTGGTGATCGGATCTTGATGAATTTTGATATTTAGAAGAACCTTGTGACTCAGAGCTCTTATTTTAAATCCTGACCAGCATTAAGCCTCTGATTTTCCTTTTAAAGCAATCTATTGATTCTTAGAATCTTGCCAGAGCTCATACCATATGAGCTCTTGGCTCTTCCAACCTTGTCACAAGGGTCATATTAGCTCTTAGATCTTGTTATAATAAGAATTTATATGGTCTAGATAACCTTTAAGTTTGTTTTCACTGTAATTCCAAGCTAAAATTACATCATCCATGGAACCCCAAAACACATGCTTAAGAAAATACAACTCAAGTGCCCAGTTTTCAAGATTTTTGACATAAATATTTACAAACATACCTGACAAAAAGGGTTCTCATAGGAAGGCCCTTTATTTGTTGGCAATAAGAATTGCCAATGTGCTGTTTATCAGCACAGAACTTTCAGACAAGTAAGAATTGCCAATGTGCTGTTTATCAGCACAGAACTTTCAGACAGTAAGTTGAAAAAGTATGCTGATGTTCTCTGTACCCTGTACATTGCTGAGTACAACAAATTTATGGATAGTGTTGACCTCAGTGACATGGTCATTGGGCTGTACAGGATAGACATCCATGGAAAGCAATGGTATATACATCTCTTTTACTATTTCTTGGATGTTTTGTTGTCAATGCATGGTTGCTTTATCAGCATCATATGGGTCAGCACAGCCAAACCCACAAAAAGAGCCTCTTAGACCTCAAGAGGAAATGACCAACTACCTTATCTCTACAAGTGATGCAATTCCAAGATCTCATGAAAGACCTCTTAGAGAACAAGACTGTTCAACTCCAAAAACGCCAAAGCTAGCCAAACCAAAGCCATACAACAGTGTTTGCTATGATGGCATCCAGCATTGGTCAGAGGCAGTGGCTGATAAGAAATGATGCTGGCTCTGCTTATGCTCAATCTAGTGTTCAAAGTGTCAAATTTCATTGTGTCTAGTACAGAATGGAAACAGTTTCAAAACCTTTTATAGGCTACTTAATGACTTTTTGTAGACTATTTCTTCTTCTTTGTATTGTCAGTAAAAACAAATTTCCATGTTAGATTAGTGTATAGATTTTGTGGCTTGTGACAGGAGACCATGCCAATTGTAGTCATGACTGTATGTCCAGAATGAATGGATTAAACTGGTATTTTGTTTCAAACTCATCATATGTGAACTCATTTAAGGCTAACATTCAAAAATGGATTTTTTTTTTTAGCTCTATCATAATTCAGCCCTGAAAGGGTTAACAGAAAGCTGACTTTCTTCTGATTCTAAAAATGTACCTTTAATTTTTATTCTATAAATCATAAATATTAAATATGATTTTTTCTTTAAATTGCTTGTCAAAACAGAGACCAAACTTTCAATTTATTCTGACAAATTATTGATGAAAATTTGACCAAGAAGGGAGGATTCTTGTTATTGCCCTCACATTGTATCATTCTGTAGCAAAATGGGGGTGCTCCAAAAACCCATTGCTAGTTTTCAAGAATGCAAAAGAAAACTGGTCTCTCTCAAAAAGAGGTCTTTTACCCTAGCCTATAATTCTTATGTCTTTTGTTTCTTGAATTTGTCAGCATTGATTCAATTTAAGGGGAGAAAAGTTGAAATAACATTGATGCATAGCACAATTAAATGAAAATATACAATTTGGGCTACATATTTGAATGCTAGCAAGGGGGGGGAGGTAAGGTAGAGTGGAATTTCAGTCAAAATGTGTTAATTACATTTGTTCTAAATTTTATATGGTAGAAATTGTTTTCTTAGCTTGTTTACTTCTCAACAGCTCAAGTTATAAGCTTATACTTCTACCCTAAGTAATGCTAGAGTCACTCAGCCTAGCCTACCTCAATCTAACTGCTCCAACTTTTGGAAGTTCAATGTGTCTAAAGGCTTTTGTACGGGTTTGGACACCAAACAATGCAGCACATGGACTAATGAGAGCTTTTTTACCAGCTAAGTAGGAAAACCTTAAAGTGTACATTCTGGTTAATGCCTCACTCATATTTCCAACAAATTTTTATTTTTTATTTCTTCTTCTTTATGCTTAAACCAACGTTGCCAGAGGATGAAACAAAAAACGCGCAAGCACCCTTTAATAAAGACGACAAAATACAACCAAGACTTTGAAAACAAAGACGGCCATTACGGACAGTTCCTAAAGTGCTAAAATTGCCCATATTCAGTGTGTTTTACAACAGTTTTTAGTTCTAAAGTCAAAAGAACATTTTTCATGTGTCATGGCTTGTGCCGTGACAAGCAAATGGCCAGCTAAATGTAGTTGGATTAGTTTCAGATCAATTTTATTTTTTGTTGCTGTCCGGTTATTTCAAACTTCGCACCAATTTCGAAAAGAACACGGCAAAAAGGTGATCCTGGTTAAATTAAACTTCGCACAAAAGTTTTGAAAAAAAGACGGAAAAATTTATTCCACACTTTTTTTAGTTCCTCTGACTTTTTTAAAAATCCACATCATTTCATCCATGACAATAAAAAAAAATAGTATCAAAGAAGTTCTACAAATTGAAACATGGGCTATAGTGTTAAACATGATAAACTAGTGCTAAAGCAGTTCTTTCGTGGCAAAGTCAGACAAAGTTTAGCCCCTAATCTAACTTTACTTTCACCTTGCTTGTTTACCCTTGCTTTACCTTGTTCTGCTTTCATGGGAACACTGCAATTTTGCGTGATCCACCATATTTCATCTTTTTTAGCTGCAGGCTTATGCGTCAAAATGGTTAAACAGCTGTTAAATTTTTATTAGCTGCTAAAACTTATATAGCTCATTCCTACGGACATGCTGATCTTATGATCAAAATAAGGCCTGAAAAAGAAAGGTGAGTCTAGTCAAGCAAAAACACACAAGCAGCATTTTCAAGTGAAATCCCATTGGTAATTTTGATTAAAAGCGATATTTTAAAGCCTAAAAGCGATTGATGTTTATTTTAGATAAGTGTTTTCAATATTTGTCTAAAAAGGTATTACAATAATTACTGTTTGTAAATGATTTACCCTCTTCAATCCATCACTCATGACTAAAGTTATTTGACGACGACGTGAAAGTCTACTTACCCATAAAAAATCTAACAGAGGTACACCTAATGCAAAAGGCCTGGAATCCCTGACTCAGCGATTTGAGTCCAATTCCATGTTTATAAATCTGTCTAAGTGTGTTTTTTTATGATGTTAGTAGGATACCTCCTAATTACGCGTATCTTTTGCCTGGTACAAATGTCCCTTCTGAAAAATGTAGGCAAGACCTTTGTATCCATTTCGATACCCGGCTAAAACTTGATAAGCATGTTTCAGCAATCGTGAGAAATGCGAACTACCGTCTATGAAATGCGAATGACAACTAAAATGTCGGTATCTATACCGAACTGGCTGGAAGACTTCAGAAATAAAAGCTCTTCCAGATTAGGATCGTGTTTTTATGGCCCTAGCTTACTCACTATAAGACCAACATCAGTAAAAAAAAGTAGGCGTTTCCATTTCAACCTACCACCGGCCCAATGCTGCAAAATCTATCATTGAAATATAAAATACCCAAAATAGTGCTCCATCCTTTAAACCAATTAGTATAACTTTTATCTTTTAATACACTCTGTCTAAAATTTAAGCAACTTTAAGCATCTCAAATCTATGCGCCGCTTCACTGACTTCTTTGACGGGAGCTTTCGAAAACAAATGACTGAAAGCAATCCAATTAATCTCAAAACAATAGGAGGCTATAATTTATGTTGTAACGAAAATGTTCCTATGTTAATTCTACGCAGATACTTCAAAAGTGAAAAACCAACTCGTAATTTAAGAGTTGGAAACTTGTTATGTAATCAACTTAATGCCAAAAAAGTCTTGGTTGGTAAGACTTAGAGGCTTGTCAATATTGAATATGTTTACCAACGAGAAGGCACAAAACCGTTTTTTTTTCTGTAGGTGCGTTGTGTAATTGATCTCCGCTTTATAATATTAGACAACGTGGTAGATTGCTACTGAGTTTTAGAATCATATCCATAGTGCTATGATGTATTACTTGTGATGACCAAGGAAAATTAAAGATTTGGGCGATTTTTGAATTTAACCTTCAAAGGAAACTATAATTGCACGTGGCTTTGTTTTTGTGTGTAGCCAGCATCGGAGTAATTCTGATACTTGTCCCTAACTCTTCAGTCATAATTCTCCGTACTGAAATCCAAGTGACTCCAGATTTCTCCACAGAGTCTCCCAAGCTCCGTCGTCAATCTTTCATAGTGATTCATGATTTTTTTTTTCTCAGTTTGTGCCGTCGAAGGATCTCCGGACAGAACTTAATTGTTACTTCACATTTCACTATTTTTGTTTTGACGGGAACAACACTCTTATACTTGATTTTCTCCCGAAAAATCCTTTTTGTGCAGGTTAACACAAAATCACTCACTATAAAAAGCAAAGTAAAATCACATTGATTTTTATACAACAGTCAATGTCACAATGAAAAATTTTTCGCTTAGTAGAAAATGATCAGAAACATTTGCTAAATTTAACTAACAGTTACTCTACTTCAAGAATAGATGTAGTAAAGGGACAGGATTTGGATCAGCTACATGCTCTCTTATAGCACATATAATCCACGATATTAAATCTTCGAAATTGCTTAAAGTGACTTGGGCCACTCAAAATACAAACTCTTCTGCATTGTCAACAACAGCAACATCTTTTGAAAAGCTCCATGTAAACGGACGATTCCTATCACTCTCCCCACCACAAATACTACTTAGCGCATATAATATCAGTTGCAGTCTCGGCTAGAAATCAATTTCAGATCTTAGTTTTGAGTTTATTAAGTTCGGAAAACTTCCACTCTGGACTCTGCACTTGCAACTGAGTTCTAAAATGTTTTACTTTTAGGCAACTAGGATTTATTTCCTGAACCCAAGGTATTTCAGACTTAAGCTAGGTAGCGTAACGAAAAAAAATAAAAAAAGGAGTGCAGAACAAATTTTAGATATGTAAAACTGGAATTGGAAATATTTCTTATTCTGATCTTCAAAACTGTTTGCGATGGTCAGATTTATTTATTATTTATTTATTTATTAATACCAAATACGGTAAGCTTTCAAGCTTGTCACAAATTCAAGCTTATCGACACATCACTGGTTGGAATAATCTCCCAAAACTCCTTCCCCCTGTTATCGTTTATTTGTGGGACCAGTTTGATCAGGATTTCTGCTTTTCTCAAAGAAAAGTGTTTAAAACATACCAGACAGTTACAGGTCAGTTCTTTCGAAGTCACATTTCCAACAAGCTTTGATTAAATACAATCAAATCCAATAATCTTAGCAGCTAATAAATATTATAGTACTGCCACCATTTTACACAATATGGTTTTCTTTGTTTGATCCTCTTTGTGGATAGGTTTTTACCTGTCAAGAACATTAGACTTATATCTGAGTTTAAAATAATTTCAAATCTGTTGAATATCAAATATTTATTTGCATTCCTAAGCATCAGACAGTTCTTTACGCTGAAGTTTTTTTTAGTAATTTCAAAAGGGTATTTATTCTAGTTAAACAATCTTTGTGATTCAGATATCATTCTTAAAATAATGGAACAAAAATCGAACTTTAGCAAAAAGAGCAAGGTATAGACCAAGGAGCAGACCCCCCTAAATACGTAATAATTATTAGTAATATTTATACGTAACAATTAATAAGTAATAATTAATAAGTAATATTTAATAAACCAAGGAGCAAACCCCCCTTAAATACGTAATAATTTATTCTTTAAGCACAAAATATAAAAGAGCCAGAGATTTTTTTTTTTTTTTAACAAAGGAGGAAACACCCGCTTAAAGTCATATGATCTTCATGAAAATCACAACATCAGATTCAGCATATTAGAGAACTGTGCTGTAAAGGTTTAAAGCGTCTAACTGCAAAATGAGGAATTTTGTATTTTTTTCCAAAAGAAAGATCAAGGATGCGTGTTTATTTGTTTTCTTTCTTTTTCTTCCAGGGGTGATTGTTTCGACCCAGTGGTCCTAGATTATCGTGAGAGGGCTCATTCAAACGTAAACTAAAAGCTCTTTTACCCTTTTTCAGTGACAGAAAAGAATAGTGGGCAGCTAGCATACACTCTCCCGCCCTTTTCACCCCAAAATTGTCCGGCTAAAATTTTGGTATAGCCATTTTGTTCAAGATAGACGACAAATTTGATAACTTTGTCTTTGAGGTTGACTTAATTCCCCAAAGTCCCGGGAGAAGGGCTGCAAGTTATGAACCTTACCCATAGTTTACATATAGTATTGGTTATTGGGAAGTATACAAACGTTTTCAGGGGAATTTTTTCCGTTGGAGGGAGGGGGTTATGTGGGAGGATCTTCACCTGGAGAAATTATTCATGGGGGAAGGGAATTTTCTGTGAAGGGCTCGCTGGATTCCTCACCATTATTAAAAAAAAAATCAAAAATTAAATATAAAAAAAATTAGTTTTTTAAAATTGAAAGTAAGGAGGAACATTAAAACTTAAAACGAACCGAAACTATCACATATATAAGGGGCCCCTCATTAATACCTCGCTCTTAACGCTGAATTTATTTAATTGTAATTTCAAAAGAGGTCTTTATTCTAATTAAATAGCCTATGTGATTCAGGGATCATTCTTAAAGAATTGGAACAAAAATCAAACTTTAGCAAAAAGAGCAGGGTATAGACGAGAGAGCGATTCCTCTCACATACATAATAAATTCTGTTTATTTTAAGTTTTAATGTTGCTCCTTACTTTTAGTTTGAAAAAACTAGTTTTTTTATTTAATTTCTGCACAAATTGACTTTTGGGATTCTATCCGCTTATTCTTAGCTGTTACAGGACATTTAACCTCTTACCACTGATTTAGGACATTTGTCACCTAACAGAAACAGTGTTATACCGTCGGGACTAGCCACCCTAGATGCAAAGTTTTTGTGTGCACATAATCCAATAGTACTAATTTTACAAACGAACTTTATTTCTGAAGACAACTTTGCGTTCAGTTCATAAATACGACCCGTATTTCATTGGTTTAACTCTGTATCATTTAGAAATAAGAAGTAACTTGACAATTGGAACTACTGTCCTCTTGCAAATGAGTCCTGCTACTGAAGAAGTTATTCTATTTCTTCTCTGCAGCTGCCAACTATTGTCGATGCATGAATCTGGAAATCTCTAACTCAGAACATTGTAAGCACTGCAAAGCATCCGATTTTTTAAAAAGGTCTTCGTTAACATTCTGATCATTTGACTTGGGACCATAGTTTCTATCCCTTCAGATAGATACTTTTCTTGAAGAGCTGTCAAATAGGTTTTTAGTGGCGCTGCAATTTTTTTTCCCTGGCGCACTCGGCGTTTTCTTCGCATTTGCTATAAAACCTATTTTTCAATAATCTACAAGCATGATTGGCATTTTTAATTTTTTCGACTATCGTACCATATGGTAGTTTTTTTATTCATTGATTTTGTATAACAAAAATGTGCAATTTTCATTACACACCAAAGATCACGTACAGTAAAAGACGAAAACTGAAGTCTAGTGTCTGAAAAATATTTGCCTTGAAAAATGAATTAAGTGAAGAATTCTTACATACATATGAACTGTGCTCTATATTCCGGTCTTATAATCTCCTGTCCTCCTACTTTTGATATACATAAGAGATTTATTTACTACAGATTTAATACTTTTTCAAGCTCTTAAACATTAAAAAGTAGATCTACTGCTCAAATGAAGCACAAGAACAGTGTTTTGAGTCACGTGCCTTTGCTCAATCCTGATCTATAAAATTAAATAAAAAAAATAGTTTTTTTTAACTGAAAATAAGGAGCGACAATAAAACTTAAAACGAACAGAAATTACTCCGTGTATTACTCTGTTCCTTTCTCAACGCCCCGCTCTTTATGCTAAAATTTGACTCTTTCTCTCAATTCTACTTTATTAAACAGCAAAAAACTATAGCGTAAAGAGCGGGGTGGTGAGAAGGGAACTAATACAAAAAGATAATATATCATCCATTGTGTTAAAACGGAAATCAACAATTTTAGACTTTTTCAAAAAGAAACAGTTGGTTGACAGCACACTTTAATTGGTTGATACAAACCTTAGGTGAAATGGAACTCAATTTAAAATACATAAGGAGCCAAAGTTATGACGGAGCTTCATCTATGAATGGCCAGTTTCAAGGTTGTGTGGCTATAGTCTGCGAATATTTTCCCCATGCAGTCTATATTCTCTGTATAAGTCATTCCTCAAACTTAGCCCCTTGTCATTCGGACAACATACCTGTTATAAGAAATTGTCTAGGAACTTTGAAAGAAGTCACTAATTTCTTTAGAATATCACCTAAATGCTTTTAAATTTTCAAACAAATTGTTCAAGAAAGTAATCTTATCACAGATACAAAAAGATCTCGATAGAACAAATTTTGTGAAACTCGATGGTTTATTCTTGCGCTTATTTTTTTCCATCTGCTATTGAGAGATATAGTTTTGTTGCAGCTATGATTATTGTCAGCGAAGTTTTTAGTCAATCACACAATTTGTCGACATCTTTGCAATCAGAAACTATAGATCTCGTATACTTTTTCAAACACACTGATATTCTTAAGAGCCAAGATAGAGACATGAGAGAAAGAGTTTCCTCTACTTTTAATGGCACTTGGTATTAACCAAGTGATATATAGCAATCGCAAATTCTGTCGGTCTGTCTGTCTGTCGGACTGTCGGTCCCGGTTTTGCTACTTTAGGCACTTCCAGGTAAGCTAGGACGATGAAATTTGGCAGACTAATCAGGGACCAGACCAGATTAAATTATAAATAGTCATTTTTTCGATTTGACCATCTGGGGGGAGGAGTGGGGGGCCGGTTAATTCGAAAAAAATAGAAAAAATGAAGTATTTTTAACTTACGAACGGTTGATCAGATTTTAATGAAATTTGATGTTTGGAAGGATATCGTGTCTCAGAGCTGTTATTTTAAATCCCGACTGGATCTGGTGACGTTGGGGGAGGGAGTTGGGAGGGGGAAACCCAAAATTTTAGAAACACTTTAGAGTGGAGGGATCGGGATGAAACTTGGTGGAAAAAATAAGCACAAGTCTTAGATACATGATTGACATAACCGGAACGGATTCACTCTCTTTGGGGTAGTTGGTGGGGGGAGGGGGTTAATTCTGAAGAATTGGAAAAAATGAGGTATTTTTAACTTGCGAAAGGGTGATCAGATCTCAATGAAATTTGACATTTAGAACGATATCGTGTCTCAAAGCCCTTATTTTAAATTCCGACCAGATCTGGTGACATTGGGGGGAGTTTTGGGGGACCTAAAATCATGGAAAATACTTAGATTGGAGGGATCGGGATCAAACTTATGTGAAAAATAAGCAGAAGTCTTAGATACGTGATTGACATAATTGGAACGGATCCGCTCATTGGGCGGGGGTTAGTTCTGAAAACTTAGAAAAAATTATGTATTTTAACTTACGAAGGAGTGATCGGATCTTCATGAAACTTCATATTTAGAAGGACATCGTAACTCAGATCTCTCATTTTATATCTCAACCGGATTCAGCGTCATTGGGGGGAGGGGGGGCAGTGGGGGGATGGACCGGAAATCTTAGAAAATACATAAAGCGGAGAGATCAGGATGAACCTGAATGGGAAGAATAAAAACCTGTCAAAGATACGTGACTGGCATAACCGGACCGGATCTGCTCTCTTTAGTGGATTTGGGGGGGGGGGGGTAATTCGGAAAAATGAGGTATTTGTAACTTATGAAAGGGTGACCAGATCTTAATGAAATTTGATATTTAGAAAGATCTTGTGCTTTAAAGCTCTAATTTTAAATTTCGACCAGATCCTCTGACATTGGGGGAGTTGGAGGGGGAAACCGGAATTCTTGGAAAACGTGAAAATTGGGTATTTTTATCTTACGAATAGGTGATCGGATCTTAATGAAACTTGATATATATATATATATATATATATATATATATATATATATATATATATATATATATATATATATATATATATATATATATATATATATATATATATATATATATATATATATATAGAAGGATCTTATGTCTCAGATGCTCCATTTTCGACTCGATTTGGATCCGGGGACATAGGGGGTTGGAGGAGGGAAACAGAAATCTTGGAAAACACTGAGAGTAAAAAGATCGGGATGAAACTTCATGGGAAGAATAAGCACAAGTTCTAGATACTTGATTGACATAATTGGAACGGATCTCTTATCTTTGCAGGAGCTGGGGAGTGTGTGTTTATTTAGAAATATTAGAAAAATTAAGGTAATTTTAACTTAAGAACGGGTGACTGGATCTTAATGAAATTTGATATTTAGAAGGAATTCATGTCTCAGAGCTCTTATTTCAAATCCCGACCAGATCTGTTGACATTGGGGGGAGTTGGAGGGGGAAATCTTGGAAAACACTTGAAGTGGAGGAATCGGGATGAAGCTTGGTGGATAGAATAAGCAAGTGTCCTTGATACGTGATTGACGTAACCGTACTAGATTCGCTCTCTTTGGTTGAGTTGGGGGGAGGGGTCCAGTGATTTGGAGAGTTTGGTGCTTCTGGGTGTGCTAGGACGATGAAAAATGGTAGGCATGTCAGGGAGCTGCACAAATTGACTTGATAAAGTCGTTTTCCCAGATTGGACTATCTAGGGGGCTAAAGGGAGAGAAAAAATTAGAAAAAATTTGGTATTCATAACTTACGAGTGGGTGATCGGATCTTAATGAATTTTGATATTTAAAAGGACATCGTGACTCAGAGCTCTTATTTTAAATCCTGACTGGCATTAATCCTCTGATTTTCCTTTTAAATCAATCTATTGATTCTTAGAATTTTGTTAGAGCTCATACCATATGAGCTCTTGGCTCTTAGCTCTTCTTGCCTCGTGACAAGTGCCATATGAGCTCTTAGATCTTGTTACTGAAGGGAATGAACCGTGTCAAGATGCTGAAAATAGCCTTAAAGTGCCCAGATGAGCTTAAAAAAACGCATAGGGATTATTGCGGAACAGCTTAAGAGGATCCTAAAACAGCGACTGCATCAAAAATTCCTTAGTCACAGAAAACTGCTGGAGTTACTGCAATACCTATTTCCTCAGCACTGCATTCACCTTGACGAGGAAAGAACAAAGGATGTAGCGGATACTCTGACTAATTTTTGGTATCTTGATGCAGGCAGCTAGCTATAGGAGAAGCTTGAAAGCTGATTTGGCTCTGTGAAGAAGAATGTGGATACCGTCAGGAATCGTGGCTCCAAATATTTCACAATATGCTTAGAAGAACGTGATAAGATCATTTTCTCCACCTTACGTGATTTTTGAAAATTGGTGCAACTATTCCCGTCAGTACGACTGTGTGCAAGCATTGTTTGTCTACCCTTAAAGGAGTGAAATCTTATGCTAAGAATGCCTCATGTCAGGAACGACTTAATAGATTGGCCTTACTATTCATACACAGGGATGCTCCAGTCAATGTAGAAGACGTTTTGGAGAAACTAGCTCACAACGAAAAAGGCGGCTTGATTTTATTTTATAATTCCATATTTACAGTGTTGTCTCAATAAAGAATGTACCTTATATTCAAGAAAATTTGTTTATATTTTTTAACCAGTAATACCATCCCTCAGTCAATTTATGCAGCTCCCCCTGAAATTTATCGCTGGGTTCACCCCTGCCCTAGTTTAACGCAATTACTTCCCAAGGTAACAAGAAGCAGGGACAGATCTAGAGCAAAATCTTGGGGGGAGGGCCTAGTGTGACAAGGGCACCAATGTTCCAAATCAGGGTGCCCTTGTCTTTGGGCACCCTGATTTGGGTGCCCATATCAGGATGCCTGATTGGCACCCTCGGTCAGTGTGACAAAGGTGCCAATAATTGACCAAATTGACGAATTTATTCTAAGAAAAGAGTGAAAAACCGGGAAAAAGGGCATTAGGAAAAATCTTCGTGGGGGGCGCCCCCGGCCGCTCTTGATCTGCCAGTGACGAGAAGCTCCTCATCCAGAACTTTACTTTTACTTTCTTCTAACGCAACTATTTTCTTCGATTCAAAAAAGCCCCTCATTTAGAGTTTTATATTGACATTTTAGCCAGTACCCCCTCGTATTCCTGAACTCCGGTTCTACCATTAATTTGGTCCTAGGCAACGACTATATTATTGAAAGTTTTATTGCAAGATTCATTGTTAAAATAATCTACACTGATAAGCCGTGATCGTCTAGTGGTTAGGACCCTACGTTGTGGCCGTAGTAACCCAGGTTCGAATCCTGGTCACGGCATCTTTTTCTTTTCAATATAGAAAATAGACATAATGCTAAAATAATAATATATTTCTTATGTTGAAAGTTGCTTTTAGCCAGTTTTTTTTTATTTGAAAGGAATTAACTGAAAAAGAACAAAACTGAATTTTATAAGTGGTATTAGACTATTGAAATTAAACTGATTATGCTACTATTGCAAACATCTTTTTTTCAGGTATGAGGAGTAGGCCTATATTGAGTTTCCTATTTAAAATATATATATATATGTATATATATATATATATATATATATATATATATATATATATATATATATATATATATATATATATATATATATATATATATATATATATATATATATATATATATATATATATATATATATATATTATAGATATATACATCATTTTTAGCAAAGTAAAAATAATATTTGCGTCCTGTGGCTCTCAAATGTTGTTATTTTTCCTCCATGAGATGAAAATAACCATGAGGTACCATGACCGTGCACAGAGTTTGAAACACACTACACCTGACTTTATTTGGGCTAATGAAATTTGTGCTGCCTTATGTACAGCGTCAACCACTTTGGTTTTACTCAAAACTCATTGAGTAAGTGTTGTTGTTGCCACCAATCCTTCGACAATTTTAGAATGATTTGACCCTAAGAGAATCTTGCTTAAAAAAACAAAAAAAAATGTGACAAGCTCCTTAAGAACGGTCGCATACCGTTTTTCTGCTTAAACCATCTTTTATCTTTATTCCCAAAAGCCCAGTAATTAGGGATATCTAAAACACGCAATATTTATACAGGTTAATTCTGTATAATTTCCCCTAACACATGAAATGAGGAGTTATCTTTGCTGTTATTTTTTTTAACGTAGCATGAACAAGCTACGGCTATGTTAACATTCCATAAAATATAACCCTAGTAATTTTTTTTTCTGACGTGTTTGATGGTAAAAACAATTTGGTTATGTGCCTACCACCTAGATTGCCATACAAATTTTCATTAAATTATTGCACAATATTGATATAATAAATAATCGGTCATCCGTAGAACTGGTTGCCATGGTAAGCCCAAAATCTCAGCAATTCAAGATTTTATTTCACTGTATTTATTCTTGCTTTTCATTGTTATAAACGTAAAAAAATATTTATGATATATTTTGTTTTCAGTAAAATGCAAATGACATAATGGACTTTATAGCTTCTGCAGTATGGGGAGGGGAAGGGGGCAGTCGGAGGCGTATCTCCAGCATTTTTATTGGGGGGAAAGAGGGGCCGGAGAGTCAATAGGCATGGAATGTATAATAGTTTTTCTCCAAATTATTTGGAGGGGGGCTAAGATTGATCAGGTGTGGAACTCAACTTAGCTTGGTAGCATTATTAGCAAAGACGGTGGGAGCAGTGAAGATGTTAAAAGTAGAAAAGAAAAGGCGCAGGTAGTCTTTTCACAGTGAAAAAAAAACTTTGAAAGAATAGGAAGATAAATCTGCAAAGAAAGATTAGAATATTGGAAGGTACAGTGATGACATTGGTCAAATATGGCTCTGAAGCATGAGCGCTCCAAAAAGCAGGTGAAGATTTACTAGATGTTTTCCAGAGAAATTGCCTACGGATTGTTCTGGGTGCCAGGCTGACTGACCGTATTTCAAACAGTAGGCTGTACGAAAAATGTAGTTCAATACCGGAGTCTAAGTTTACAATGGAAGAAAGATTGAGATGGCTAGGACACGTTCTGTGGATGAAGGATGCCAGATTGTCGAAGATTGCAACCGTCTAGGGCTAAACGGAAAGTAGGTCGTCCTCGTCTGGGGTGGGAGGATGTCATAAATAAAGATCGAAAGGAAATGAACACTTCCTGGGAGGGTGTAACGAGGGAAGCTTTGAATAGATTGGGATGGAGGAGGAGCTTGTGTAGCTGTGCTGGACTCAGGCGGCTTGGTGCTGCGGTGAGTTGTTAGTAGTAGTAGTTATGACCAATGAATATCATTGCGTGACCCACACCTTGCATAGCATTTTAATAGCAAACTCTGTGCGAAAGTAGTGACAGAAAAGAGTTGTTAGAGAAACCAACCAACCCTTTTTGTAACCAGCAATACAGGTTTAAAGAAGCTGCTGAATTCTGCTTCAGTAAAGTTAAACATGTCTATGTTCCAGCAGCAATTTGACGGAGTGAAGGGTAATGAGCCCGTTTTAACACTTTCATGTAATATAGCAAAATCATTGACATAAGAAAACAGAAGAAAGGGACGAAATCAGTTTTTCTCCAGCCAGTTGCACTATTAAACCTAACTGATACCAAAAATTAATACTGATTTAAACATACGGAGCACAGTTATGCTTATGTATATAATAATAAGAAATAATCTAGAAGATACTATTCCGAGAAATTAAAAGATCTCTTAGAAACTGATATTAGAAAAAAATAAAACTAATATTAAGCAATTGGAGTGTAATTATACTTTTATACACATAATAATGAAAATAATCTAGAAGATACTACTCCGAGAAAGAATCTTGGGATTCTTCAATAAGTGCCTTGTAATAATTCAACAACGAAAAACTATTTGTCTTTACATCATTTTTCATTTTTTGGGGGAGAGGCGTGACCCAAGACTCAAACCAAAAAAAAAATAGAATTATCCATCTATGGAGCATATAAAGCTAAACAGAAGCATCTAGGCAAATTTGGACCAGCATAAATATTATGTGCTAGATTTTTTCTTTATTCAACTTCAACTGAAAAACTTTTATAAATGACACGATCACTACTAGTTAGACTTCTCGCTAGTTTCTAAAACCTTCTCGCAATAATTTGGTTCTAGTCATTTAACCCCCCGCCCCGGCGTTTACTCCCCCCCCTCGACATTTGCCATCACCCTCCAAGAAAATACCCCATGCAGAAAATAGCCCCCCCCCCCGCGGAAAATACCCCCAGAAAATATCCCTCTTCCCTCTGCGGAAAACGCCCTCCCCTGGAAACCCCCCCCCCCCCCAGAAAATACTCGAGAACAAACGTGTGTGTAATATTTATTTTAAACTTAATTTACCGACTATGATTCTACGTCGTTGGATTCAGCTTAGGGCAAATTGTCTTCCAATCCAGAACAGGCAAAAAACGTTCGACAAAAATAAAATGATAGTTGGTCCTGATAGGCGGTATCTTTGTCCTCTTTGTAAAGATGATGATGAAGACTTGGATCATTTTCTCCGGAAATGCCCGGTGCTCTTGGATTTACGGGAAATTTATTTGCATGGGATTAATTTGATGCTTCCGGGTATTCTACAAAATAGTAACCCAACCACAATATTTCGAGTGGGAGTATATATAGAAAAATCTTTAATAAGAAGAAAAAGTTTTATATGATTAATTTCTTTTGTAGTTAGATTAGGTACTTTTTGCGTTGAATTCTGTTTTTTTTTTTTGTGCGTGTTCGTACTGTTGTTAATTTCCTTGCTTGTCTGTTATTTATTTATATTTTGTGTGTATATGGCCCACGGGTTTTTGAAATACACTTATCTATCTATCTATCTATCTATCTATTCGAGAACAAACTGGTTTCTTCGTTAGTTTCGTTCAGCTTAGCAGAAGCCAAGACAAAACAAGTGACAGAATACATGGGAAATACATAATTTGGGCTATTTATTAGCACATGAGGGGGGGGGGGTAAAGTATTTGGACAGTTTAAAGTCAGAAAACAATTCTTACTTCATAATATGCAGAATAATTATACCTAACACATTTTGCATGCAGACCCGCTATACTTTACTACTTTACCCCCTTCACCCCCCCCCCCCCCAATGTGCAAATATATAGCCCAACTTTATTCTAAACTAACGAAGAAACTAACGCAGAAACCGGTTTGTTCTCAAGTCTTACACATCGTAAGCTTGAGTGAGTGGCTTATACTATACGAGTGCCAGAATTTTTCACGAAGAGAGAGCAGGATTTCCCTTTATTATTTAACAACGATCAGAAATTAAATAATAAAAAAAAACCATCAAAGCTTAAAACGAACAGAAATTATTACGTATATGAAAGGACCTTCCACAAGACCTTGCTCTATACGCTACAGTTGTGACTTCTTGTCCTAATTCTTTAGGAAAGATTCCTGAAACGCAACGACCGTTTAATTAAAACAATAAGCTTTATTGTAAAATTCTACAAGAAAAACTTTAGCGTAAAGAGCGAGGTCTTGAGGAGAAGGCAACCACTTTCAAATATGTAATAATTTCTGTTCATTTTAAGGTTTAAGGTTGCTCCTTGCTTCCAGTTGAAGTTTTTTTTCTTTTTTTTTTAATTCATTTACTTGCAGATAGTATTTATTAATGGAAGATATACGGAGCAAGTTTTTTAAAGAGAAGCCATACTTCTTTTAATTTAGCTCCTTTTGAGTTTGACTAGGTTATCTATTGTAATTTTGTTAGTTTTAGGTTTCATTTCTTTATTAATTATTGTCTGACTTCAAACTATCCAAATACTTCATCCCCCCCCCCCGTTATGTTCAAATATATAGCCCAAATTATATATTTCCCATATATTCTGTCATTTGTCCTTGTCTTGTCTCGTGCTAAGCTGAAAGAAACCAATGAAGAAACCGGTATTTTCATGAGTGTTACATAGCGTAAACTTGAGCAAGTAGCTCATAATCCACAAGTACCCAAATTCCTTCCCCCTACGGAAAAAAACTCAAAAGAAATTCTGAAACTTGGAAATTTATTTATTATTTTCCACGGGGTGAGGGTATTTTCCGTGAGGAGGTCTTTTCCAGGGATGAGGGTATTTTACACGGGGGGGGGGATTCCCTCGGGAAGGTATTTTCCTGGGGGGGCATCTTTCGGGGGGAGGGTATTTCCCCGAGGGTATTTCCTGGGATGTATTTTCCGTGGGGTATTTTCTGGTTTGCTTCTCAAGTGTTACGCATCGTAAGCAGGAGTGAGTGGCGTATAATACACAAGCACCATAATTCCCTACCCCTAAGGAAAAAAAGTTCAAAATAAATTCTCAAATATGGGAAGCCTTATTTTTTACAGCGGGGGTGGGGTTTCTGAGGGTATATTCTGCAGGGGGCGTTTTCCTCGTGGGTATTTTCCGGGGTAATATTCTGATGAACGCACACAGTTAAGAGTTATTCAAACATTTCTTGACGGGCTACCATCTTTGAATAATCGTATATATTATGGTACGCATAACACGGGTGGCGTAAATGCGGTAGGTGAGGCGGCTTGTCATGGCAAAAGTGCGTATAGGTGTGACATAGGCAGCTTTCTGTGCGACACAGTCAATGGCCCTCTGATACACAAACTAGGTGACGGAGAGTGACTACTTTACCGGCCAAATATCAAGTGTAATAACAGGACTAAATCAATTTGGCTTCTAAACAGCAAATATTGTGTTGTAATTTTAGGAGTAATTTTGTTGGTAACAAAATTTTGCAGTTTCCTGAATAGTTTGTTGGAGTCCTCCTGAAAACCATCTCTTCAACCTGGTCCCCCCTGAAAAGTTGCATTTATTTTTATAAAATTTGACGAAAGTAAAACAGTTCAAAAAGGGAAAGTAAAACAGTTCAAAACAAAATAAAATGATTTGGAAAATTTGGAAAATCTTATGTGGGACGTACATGTGGGACGTAGAATTTAAAAATGAGATTGCTACAACATTATAATTCTATTTCATCGTCTTTAAAGATAAATGTTTCTTTGATTTCTAGGGACCAAGGTTTAAAGTAAATTTTCAGGGAAACAATCGAAATTAAAAAAAAAAGCATTCAAGAATAATTCCATAAACAGAGATACAGGTGAATTTGGATTGAACTCAATTTATGATAATTTACTGAGGTCAAATAAATTAAATATCACCTCATCTAAGAGCTATGACCCCTGTCCACGTAATATGTCAGATAATTCTAATGAACCGGAACCGAAAAGGTCAAAGAGATTTCCCTCCGCTGTTGCATTGAAAAAAATAAGAGCAATAAACTATATGTAAATAGTTTATTAGGTATAAATTTTGTTTATTTTTATTCATGTCTTTTAGCTTTACTGCTGATGATGAACACTGTATATGTGTTCGAAATATCCAGTTAAATAATTTTATATCTATTCACTGTCAATAAAAAGGTTTCATCCCTATTTTGAACTGTTTTACTATCGTCATGGAAAGGCAGTGTGGTCTTCGAAGTTATCTATAAAATTTTTGTGATAATGGAAAATTTTGGAAAATAATAACTGTAAAAATTTATTCAAGGTAATCATCACTGGTAGCATAGATAAATACATAAATAAATAAATTAGACTAAAAAATACAAAGTCTAAATAATTGCACTTAGAACATTTTCAATGCAAGCCTCATTTTCGAAGCAGTAAGAAATGTGCTCAAGAATGTTATTGTTGTCATCCGCAGATCTGGTTACTCTGTTGTTTCTCATTTGTGAAAACATTTCTATAACTTGAATCATGTTATCAATCATTTCAGTGTTAACTGCACTGAATGGAGAATTTCTTAATGAGGGAGATCCATTCCTTGATATAACTGGTGAGAATTTCCGCCAGATTTGGACCGCCATTGGTGCTGGCTCGTCGTTTCTTCTTTTATATGTATTCATTGCCCATTTGGCAACGCTCTGGGCCATAGTCCATCCATTTGCTTGGCGTCTTTGCGGAACATCTAGATTGTATTCATAGTGTGGCTTCTCTACAGATTCTGAAAGCTCGGCTCTTTCCGATCGTAAAGGCCATTTAGGTCTGGGGATGGCAGTAACTGCAGCAATTGCTCCAAATAGGAACAGGGCTTGAGTAAATCTTTTCATTTCTAGAAAGATAAGAGATCATAATATGAAAGAAAACTTCTTAGCGAAAAAGAGGCTCTCAAATTGTTAAAGATGACAGATCCGCCACCCCAAGTTTGACATAGTTAAACACACACTATCTTATGGTAATTGCCTTGTTCTATTCCTATCTTCTAATCTTGAAGATCCTCACTGTAAAACAGAAAGAAAGAAGACGCTGCAATGCCAAGACAACGACTGTTAAGAAAACCGAGTTTTGCAAAGTACGACTGTCTTGAAATCTTTTAAGATTGTGCAACTGAAAGTTTGACTTCATTTGATTAACCAACATTAGTTTATTTTTAGGTTATTCGCTTAAGCACTAACCGATTTTTTTTTTAGGAAGAAGCAATAGTGAAAAAATTTTAGAAGAGTAACTGTTTAAAAAAAGGTTTTGTGTTTGGAACAGCACCATAAGCTTTTCAAAATAGTCTAAAATTACACATTTGTATATTGTTGGTTCTCTATAGAGAGAAAGGGCAGAAAAGGGAAGGAATCCCTCTCTGCTCCCCTCTTTTTTAATTTCTTTGATACTACTAAGGAAGATGTAGAGCATAGAACAAATACCAAAAATCACTTTTTTCTCAGTGGAAATGCTTTTTAAAGGATTCAAGGATAAGTGTGGTAACACACTATTATTAAGGAGCGACTCAGTCCAAGAGTAAATTAAACTCTAAAAAAAAACCGATCTTTGATACCAATAAAGGCACCGATAGAATTGGCTTTTTACACTGATTCGAAATATTTAAAATCCATTAAGTTTGGTATTGCCCAACAAAGCTACGAACCGGGAGAAATTTGCCTGATTTCAAAAGAAAGGAGAGGGAACACCCTCGAAAAGTTAAGTGATCTTATTGAAAATCACACCGTCAGATTCAGTAAACCAGAAAACTCTACTGTGGAGGTTTCCCTGCAAAAATGTGGAATTTTGTTTATTTTGCAGAAATAAGATCACGGATACGAGTTTTTCGTCTTTTTTGTTTGTTTGTCCCCATGGGTGGTCATATCGAACCAATAGTCCTAGATGATCAAGAGTGGGTTCATTAAAACAGAAATCGAAAGCTCTCATGCCCAATTTAAGTGACCAAAAGAATTGGAGGAAAACCAGCTCCCTTCCTACATTCCTTTTTCCAAAGACATCCGATAAAAAGTCTTAGATAGCCATTTGATTTAGCGTAGTTCGAAGGTCATAAATCTATGCTCTTGGGGATGAAATGACACTCCATAGTCCCTGAGAAACCGGCTAGAACTTACGTAATTTGTGAATTTTTTGCACATAGTATTTGTTATTGGGAAATACACGGAAACATATCGAGAGGAA
Organism: Artemia franciscana; assembly: GCF_032884065.1. Taxonomy (NCBI): domain Eukaryota; kingdom Metazoa; phylum Arthropoda; class Branchiopoda; order Anostraca; family Artemiidae; genus Artemia; species Artemia franciscana. The sequence goes on along the minus strand of NC_088883.1, from coordinate 16,759,818 downwards.
ATTTTATTCCGGAGGGGGATTTTTTACTGGGATAAATTTCTAGTCGAAGAGAATTTTCCAGAGAAAATTTCACATGGGGAAGGAAGGAGATTTTCTGGTGTGATTTGAAAAATGGTCAGAAATTGAAATAAGAAATAATTTTTCCGCCGAATTTAAGGATCGACATTAAAAGTTAAAAAGAACAGAAATTAATCCGTATATAAGGGGGCTGCCCCTTCCTCAGCCCTCACACTTTACCCTAAATTTGCCTTTTCGTCAAAATTCTTTAAGAAAGACTGCATAACATAAATTGTAGAAAGGTTGAGAGAAAGTTAGTCTCCCTCATATACATCTACCGAATAATTTTATGTTTGTTTTATTTAACAATGTTCGACTGAACCTTCACCTGAATTTTTCTATTTATTTATCCAAAATATGATTAGGATGTCGCAGTAATAAACAGTTTCGCAATATGGGTCGTAAAACTGAGGAAGATATAGTAGAGGGAATTATTTGGGGAGAATTATCTCAGGGTTGTTCCCAAAAAGTCGTCAATTATTCCGAGTGGCTTTGGGTGTTGTTTCAAAAAGGTTTTCTTAATGTAATAATAATCACAATTTTTAGCACAATTGTGCAGTTAAAGCTAATTGAACTATCAAGAATGCATAGGGGAGGATCTTTGCATGTTAAAGTTCTTTATAATCTTACTCTGGTTTATGCCAATTGAAAGGGGCAATCCCCATTTTAAAAATTTTACTATATAATAAGACTGACCTAAAAAGCAAAACTAAATATCTTGTTAACTAATACTAATCTGACTAAAACTAAAGCTATTCATTAGGTAACAGAAATAATACGATAATATAAAAAGGCAAGAGATCTTAATTAAAATCACACCATCAGATTTTTAGTATCAGAGAATCTCGCTGTAGAGATTTCAGGCTCTTATCTGCAAAAATGTGGAAATTTGTATTTTCTGCCAGAAGAAAGATCACAAATGAGTGTTTATTTGTTGTTGTTTTTTCCCCAGGGATGATCGTATAGAACCAAGTGTCCTAGAGTACCGAGAGAGGTCTCAATATAGCGGGAATCAAAAGTTCTAGTCCATTTTTAAGTCACCAAAGAGATTGGAGGGTAACTAGCCCCTTTCCTACGCCCTTTCTCTCCAAAATCATCTGATAAAAAATGTGAAATAGCCATTTCGTTCAAATTAGTTGAAAGATCCCAATATTATGCCTCTGGGAGTGACAAGACCCTCCACAGCGTCTTGGAAAAGGGCTGTAAGCTATAAAATTTGCCCATTGTTCTCATATAGTATTCGCTAGAATGCATATTTACATTTTTTGGGAACCGGGTATTTTTGTACATGGTGGACATTTCCACGGGAAGAAATTTTCCGTGAGGAACGAAAATTTCCAAATAACCTTTCCAGGGGAAATTTTACACGGGTGGAATTTGCCGGAATTCCTAAACAAAATTCTTTTTATTTGTCTTACGGTTTCCTTGGCAACACAATTTTGCAAGTGTAGGGTTTGCTCTGGGGGCTTTATCTGGGGAAATTCTCAGTGGGGTCAGGATTTTTCTTGGGGGATTTTCTCGCCGGATAAACTTTCCTTGGTAGGGGAGGGTTCAACTTGATTTGAAAAACAATAAGAAAAAGCTTTTTTTTACATTAAAGCAGGCTAAGGAGTGTTTTTCAGGTGGAATTTTCCGCAGGGTGTTTTCCATGGGGAAATTTCCAGCGAGAACAGAGCTGTCCGAGGGAATTTTTGAGGAGGGATTTTAAGTGGCAGGAAATTCCCATGGAGTAATTTTTCGATGGGGGAAATTTTCAATGGAGGGGGAGGGGCTGGTTTCCCAGTATTATTTGGGAAACCGTGATAAATTAAATAAAAAACTAGTTTTTGAGCAGAATGTAAGGAACAATATTAAAACTTAAAACGAACAGGAATGGTTCAGAGCATGAGGGTGACTAGCCCCTCCCCAGTACCTAGTTCTTTTCTCTAAAATTTGACTTTTCGTCCCCATTCTTTGAGGGCAACAACTGTAACACGAGAGTTGTTTAGTTAGAATAAGAAGCTTTTTAAAAAAATCTCAAAAACTTTGGCGTGTTTAGAGAGACAGTGAAGAGGGTGCTGCCCACTCGTATATGGAACAGCTTCCGTTCACTTTAAGTTTTGTGCTGCTCCTTAATTTCAGCTGGAGAAACTTGTTATTATTATTATTATTATTATTATTTGATTATTGTTTAAGGCCGGGGGTAGCATAAAATGATTTTTCTTTTTAAGAACGTTGCTCAGTAAATCTTGTTGTGTGCAACAATACTTCCAATTTAATTAGAAATATACCATTAAAAACATCTAGTTTCCCAACAGTATTATTTTCTTTGCCTATATCCAATATACTTCCTACATTGTTGTGAATTGTTACACCATGTCGTAATATTTGTATGAGGAAAACCTTTTTTTTTATCATTCTTTTCGTTTAAAACAACTGATGGCAAAGGGCAGTGTCGCATGGATAATGCGATATAATGGATCAAAACTTCAAGACTACATAATTATGTCATTTTTCTTCTCTTTATTATAGTAAGTTCTATATTTTCTAAAAACTAGGAAACAGGCGGCACGTGGCTCTTCCGGATTCATTACTTGAGAGAAACGCCGAGTTCGAGTTTAACTGGTTTGTTTGTTGAACGTAATCGTTGATTTATAACATGGCACAATTGTTCGAAATCGGATATTAACGAGGGATTAAATCCGCTATCATATGAAGTTGCCACTAGTTCTAACTAGTTGCCAACTATATCCATTCTAGTGGCAATAGCTACCACTAGAATAGGTGAAAAGAAGTTTTCACTTGTAGCCACTGAGATTTTAAGGTCTTTACGATTGTGTAAAAAATTCCAGTACTTATCGGTTATATAGCAAACACTGCGGAAGTGAAGCTCTATTAATGTAAATGAGATCAAACAAAATATGATAAAAATATATTAGTTGAGAAACAAATTTTGGCTATATATTTGCATATTAGGGGTGGGGGTGGGGGTGAAGCACAGCATATATTAAATTAGTGACCTAACCTAACCAAACCAAAATACCAGCTAAATACTTAAATAAGACATAGCTACAATTTATTTTCCAATCAAGCCAAAGTTAATTGTGTGGTATAAAGAAGTTGCTTGACCAGGTTTGCATGATCCGCGATCAAAATTCTATAGTGTTTATTATATAACCGATAAGTATCAAAATTTGTTATCTCCACACAATTTGCCTGTTGTTTGCAGCAATCCAAGAATCTTGTTCTTAGATAAATTCGTGCGTTCGGGACAACTCCAGGAACTGTCTTGTTTAAAAGGTAAACACTAAACACCAGCTCCAAGTTTCACAGACAGAATTTCTAGCAATAGGCAATATTCGTAAATGGCAGCAATGAGCAATTGTAATTGCCATTAGGCTTAAACTACACCGTCTCTTCCGGATTAATTGATCTTATTATTTACAAAGACTCTAAACAACGATGCATATAGCTACTAATGATGTGCAGAAGGAATTATCTAGTTATTAGATAAAAGCTGAATTTTTCCAACTCCAATAAATTGTTTGGCAGAGTAGAGAGAAATTGGCTATTTCGGCAACCAAATTGCCCTGATAATTGAATACAACTTCTTTTAGATCCAAGAGTCACATGGTCAAACAATTTTAGGGTTAAAAAGTATCTATTTGCCGAACTTTACTTAAAGATGATATTTACCTAGGCTTACAAATCCTTAAGACGAAGCCCTCTTGCCTTAACTAACTAACTTCAACTGAGAGGAGAAAGTATTTTTCTTCCTTAGTTGGTTATACCTGTTAAATATGCAGCATCCGTATTTCCTTGTGACACCAAAACATACTTTTGTTACAACTTCCCTAATTTAAATATTTTGCAAGTAGTGCTAGTTAGGCTTATCTTCATTGAAGCAAGTAAGCCTAAATGTGGTATTTAGATTAACCTTGAAAAGTAAAAATTAGCTCAAGTGATTTGTGGTTTAAAATCAAAAGCGAAAGTTGTTGAATGATTAATTCTCCCACGCTTCCTTTTAATAGTCTTTACGTAGAATAAAGGTTTCCGAATAGCTTACGGTTTAAACCTCTTTGGCATGTCTATAAAATAGCGTGTTAAAACTGAGCTCTCCGAAACACTAAAGGCAGACTTCACTTTTGCATTGAATGAGTTGTAAAATGGTAAATATTTTATTTTAAGAGAAATAAAAGTTCTTTTTTTTCTGTAAAACTAAATATGATATAAAAGCCTTTGTACTAATTTCAAAAGTAACCATTAAACCTTATAGTACAAAATTCCAAACAGAATATTTTACTACTTTACTTCTGGTTCACTTCTGAAAGTTATTTTAAAAATATTCACATATCGTCAGATGGAATAAAGTATAATATGTCTTTTAACTTACCATTAATAGTATGTCTCTGAAATAGCGCATTAAGACCAAGATCGTCGAAACTGATTATGGTCTAAGTCAATATTGAAACTTAATGAATTAGCAAAAAAATTGGATGGAACCTTTTTCGAGCCTCACGAATCTGCTCTGGGCCGCTTTGCCTTATTTAATTAGCCGTGAGTTGAGTAAGTTAAGGTTTTGACCTATAAATTTGCTCTCTGTTTTGGTGCATCAATCGGGGGACAGGAAGTCATAGTTGCCCCCATGGATTTTCTGCTCCCAGGATTTTAAAAACTACCTTTTTTGATGTTTTTAGTGAAAAATACCTTTTCGGCATTTTCATTGAAAAAATTGGAAAATTGACATCCTCCTTCGATTAGATTTCGATAGCTACATTTTGCTCCCTTTAGGCTACATTTTCTTGAAATAGTGTTTCTGTATGTGTTGAGTTGAACGTCAGTTTTCCTAAGTTGTCCTTGGTTGAACTGTCTGTGTTGAGTCAATTTGGTTTAACTGTTTATGTTTTGATTTTGTTTAATGTTAAGTTATATCATCCGTCGTCTGGTTTTATTGGCCTGGGTTAAATCTTTGATTTTTAAATGTGATGACATGGGTGTTTTTTATGTGTCGAGTCGTTAGTAGTGAGTTCTTCTTTTTTTGAGGTACCTGCTTAGAGCCATCTGTTTTGAGTCCTCTGTGTCGAGTTGAATTTTTTAGCATTTCCAAGTACGGCACATTTGGTGCTTCAATTACATAAATGACCCTCATGCATACGACCGGTGACATGTCCAATTGTCGATTAAGTGAATCTAAGAAAACTACTTTACCAATGTCTGGCATTACGTCGTCCCTGGATATACTTCTTCAAGATTTTTGAAATACCCTAACTAAAATGCGTATCATAAAATTTTGTCTGGAACTAAGTAGAATCTCTCGGGATAAACCACACTATTTCTACTTTCTTTAATTTTCTTCAATCACGTCGACAGGCCCACGTTAAGTTGAAAATATTCCTGATGGCTGGTGTTTGTAATTTTTTAATTTAATTGATGTTTTCATACATGATTCAGTCGAATTCAGCCCTTTTGTTGGTGTTTTTACACATATTGATGATATTCATTCCCATGCTAAAAAGTCAACGAATAAAATTTTACCAATAATTTGGTTACGTCAAGGTCATGTTTTAGGGGGCAGAATGTGCACTCTAGAATTTTGGCCCCTCCTAGATCTAAAAAAGTTTCTTTTTTTGCAGGGGTGGGGGTGTTTTTGTTTAAGAATTGCTGTGTTTGGTATTTTCTTAGAAAAAAAATTCGCGCCACCCTTACGTTTTGAAAATAATGTTTTTTGGTGAACTGATGGCCACTGTATATAGAGGAGCTACATTATGGAATTTCTCAGGTTAGGATGTTAAATACTTGTGATGCAATTAAATAAATTACTTTATTCGTATGATTTTCAGGATTAGTTTGATTGGTTTTGATATTTCATGAATAGTAGGCCTAATCAAATTGTGATTTCCTTTACATCTTTTAATATTGCTTAGAATCTTCAAAGATAGAAGTTGAGAATCGAGAATTTTTACAGTGGTAGCACAGTATATGTTGCTACTGTTAGGTTTAAAAAATGTATGTATTTTCCTCGAAACTAGGACAGTAATTTTTCGGGAAAATTGACATACTTGGATATTCTGTGCTAAATAAACGATCTAGATAGGTCAGGATTTTAAGAAAATTCGTTAAGAGCCTTAATTCTGAAAAAAATTATTTATGTGAGTGACGTCATTTTAGTATACGTCAGTATTGCAATGACGTTGTCACACTTTTTGGAAAAATTGAAGATTTTCATGCATAAAAAAGTTTTCATTAAATGGCTTAAAGAGCAAAAACTGGTAATTGGATAAATATTTGTATATATTTTGACAAGGGATTAGAACAATTCAAAAACTTTAAAGAAGACAACCAAAAAGTTGAAACTTAATAGAAATCGTTGTTGGAACTCGGCCTTGATTCAATAATGTGTTTTCAAGACATGAAAAAAAACTTGAAATACATTTTAAGTTCAGTTCAGAATCACTAAGGTTATTATATCAATTGCAAAATTATTTATGATGTTTACAACAGGTCAGCTATTTTTACAATTTAATGTCTATTGGAAGGCCCAAAAAAATTAAAATTTGCAGTTGGAGTTACAATAACTGTTGATTCTTTGGAACCAACACCTGAACTACCAAACCTGATAAGATGTGAAAATAGAAAACCTGGACCATCAATTACGACAGCACCACGGGCAAAACGCGGCAAAAATGAAAACAAAGAGCAAAGACATGGGGTTTAGAAGATATAGAAAAACATCAATTAGAACATGTAAGAAATGAAAATGAAGAGAAAAGACATACGCGATTAGAAGACGTGTGACACCAAGCATATGAGCGAGTCAAAAATAAAAATGAAGAGCAAATGCACACGCGGTTAGAAGAACAGCTTCGGCGTGTCAAAAATGAAAATGAAGAGCAAAGACGTACGTGATTAGAAGACATTCGGCACAGAGCGTGTGAGCAAGTCAAAAATGAAAGTGAAGAGCAAATACACACGCGGTTAAAAGACATGTGACACCAAACATGTGAGTAAGTCAATAAAAATCAACCTGGAAAGAAAGAATAGAGAGGTGTCAAATTTGGAAATGATAGTGATGATGATTGGGTCTGGGATTTTGACATGGATAAGGTCATCAATCAATCAGGTCATCAGCATCAATGCCTATCATACCTGTAATCAAAAAAAAAGAAAGAAAGAAAAAAACGGCGATGCGTAATGACAACAGACAAGCCGAGGTAAGACAAACCAAACAAGTTGAAAATGACAGCAATGATGATTGGGTTTTGGATTTTGACATTGATAAGGTCATCAATGTCCACCATACCTTTGAAAATAAGACAAACCTGGATTAGACATTTCGTTGGAAGAAAAAGAAGTTTTTATCCTACCACCTGAACAATTAACAGAAACAAAGGTTCGGACGACATGTCTCTTATAACGACAAAAGACAAGCCAAAGTAAAAGTAAAAGGTCCAATAGAAAAAAAAATATAATTCAATATTTATCAATATTTATCATCAAAAGTATATAAAAGTTACATGAAAGAGTTATATAGCAGTCGTTTTCAAACAACAGAAAACATCAGAGCCATGATTGGTGGAAGACGTACTTTTTCCTCTTGGATTTTTGGCTTTTGTTTTTATTAGGACATTATGAAAAAAGGTCAATACCATAAGGTCGGGAAGTAGTTTTTTAGGATTTAACTTAATGAACTTAAAGAGTTTTCGGGTAATTTTTTGAAATCATGCCTAAAACATAATACGAAATTTCTCCAGTGGAAGTAAAACCCCCTGTTCTAAAGAAGTATTTAGCACTAACCAAAAAAAAAATTGACTTTTTAGTAATCTAATTTTAATTCCTTATTATAAACAGTCGCGTTTGAACAAATTGCAATATTATTATAAGAACCTTCCAGCGGGGTAGAAAGATCCTTTTACACGCGGGGCGGAATTTCAGCTTGTCACTCCCCCCCCCCTCACACCATATTTTTTGTATTTTTTTCTCTTTTCTTAAACATACGCTTAGCAAGAATAATCTAAAGAATAAAGAAGGGAAAGGAAGAATAAATTGCGTGTTTTGAAGAATTTGTGGGTAAAAATCTTAACGTAAATAACTTAATATGTAAAAAAGCTGGTCAAAATACGGTGTTTCTAAATATCGTAGTCCTATTAACAGTATTATAAACTCAATAATAATTATAATCATTGTATTTGTCAAAGTAATTAACCAGTTACCAAAGGGTATATGTTAAAAGGATTTGCTAATCCGAGGTAATACCACTGCGATCCATGTAAAGCAAAATAGGTGATGATAATTAAACTTATTTTGAAACAACAGTTCGTGAAGTTAACAAAATGACTAGTAAAAATGAAAGACGGAAGAAAAATCAGATTGTTTGTTCCCCAAAAAGGATGACACCCAGGGTGGTCCTCTCACCTCACACACCCAACTCCTACGCCACTGCCATCTTCTTCACTTTGACAGATACGAATAAACAACCAGCCTTGTTGGAACTAAGTAGTTGGTTTGAGTCGTTGTTTGGGATTTTTTTTTGGGAATTGAAAAGTGATACCCCAAATACTTGCTTCTCGTTTCTAGATTGATAAGAAAAGAAGAGCTGGAGTGTACACGAAGCAAAATTTCAGTCAAAACCTACAGAGCAGCTTTAAAAGCGCAATATCGTAGTTAATACGCATATGCCACAAATGTCTAAACCCAAGAAATTGTGTTCTGGGATTAATCTCTTATATATGGTCACATAATGACTTGAATTTCCAAGGACGCTTATCCATTCGTCAGGGAACACCGAGGTCAACTCCAAAATATTAAACAGTAGCCCTCCATAAAATGTTATAAATTTGAAGTATATAAAAAAGAAAAGAAAAATGGGCCTTGTCAAAAAACCTCCTTTTGGAAAATACTTCTATAAGCGTAAAGGTTGAAGAAATTCAAATATTGAAGTAAATGTGCCCTGAAACTGACTGATGTTCACCTCCAGCATTTAGAACACATTTTAGTGCTACATTTTAGGAGGGCTACTGTTTCAATTTAATAGCTAAATAGTTACAAAACTAATTGATGCTCGTCTTATCTTAAAATTGTATTTTTTCAAACCTGATCTAAATGTTAAGAACTCAATGTAATACAAAATTGAAGTAGAAGTTGAATGCTAATAAATACTGCAAAAACAATAACGTATAGACGTTCTACGATAAGTTTTCTTTTTCACAGAAAGTTTTCGTTTGCTTAAATTTTCTCCGATTTTCTATCACCAAGTTCCATCCGTCATGTACTTTGCAAAAAGAAATGTTTCAAAGGTGTTACCTTTGAATACGACTGAGAACACTAGTGGATCCACAACTTAATTCTGATGAAAGCCTATTTATACAATTAATAGACTTGCAAACCATTTGAAAAATTTCCTCCAAGTACTCACAATCCCTTTTTCTTTTAAACTGTCTTTTTCCTCGAATTCCTTTCTTTTTCTGTCCAACAACTTGTATACCAAAGAATGGCAGAAAAACATCCTCTATAAAGTTAACAATTTGATAGACCCATTTAGGGAGATTATCATATTTTCCTTTCATTGCGTTAACACCATATATAATGGGGAATATCGTTGAGTTAATTAAAACAAGAACAAATAAGCTCCATACACCATCGTAATAAAAACCAACGGCGTCGACATCGTCGTCCTCTTCTGCTAAAGATTTTTCTTGGGCTGAGATAATATTTGTTTCAAATTCACTATTTTCACTTTCATATGACGGGTTTTCTAGCGTTCTGTGGTGTAGCGATCCACCATCACTTGGATTCATCCTGATGGGTTGAGCAGCATTTTTTGCTTCCTCATAATCAATGGAATAAGAGTAACTTTCATCTAAGTTTTCTTTAGGTTGAATACTTACAATTTCTTCGTTTGGGTTGTATCTACTTCTTAAGTTTAAAAAAAGGGGATGTTTTTGAGTCCTGAGTTTCACTATCGTTTCGTTTTCTTCTTCTTCTTCATCTTCGTCATAAAATAAAGAAAGTTCCTGTGCCACTACTGCAGAAGTTAAAATGAGCAGTCTTATAAAAAGTAATCCGTTCATCTTTGAGCTGCATTAGAGGTGGACTGAAAAATTAAAAAGCACTTTATATTAAAAAAAAAAAAACAGATTCCAAAGGCGAAGAAGATGCTTATGACTTGGATCTTTGATCTTCTTTAGCTGTAAACTGCAACTATTGCTTTCAAAAGCAGTATGCAGAGTGAAGACAACAAAGCAATCATAGATGATTGATCATTTTCAACATTCATTTAAAAATCTTTCCAAAAAGAAACTTTCCAAAAAAAGTAAATGACATATAACAGTAAATGACATAAAAAAAAGTAAATGACATATAAAATAAATTCCTATTTGTTATTCAAACTCAGAACGACCAGAAATTACTATTAAAGAATAAATGAAACCCAAAATGAACGGAAATTCAGATCAAACAACCGATTGCAACTTCCGTAACTTACAGCCCTTATCCTGTAAACTAAAGTTGCCCGATAAATCAGTAAATCAATGTATCAAAAATGTATGTATCAAATGTATCAAATGTAAAATAAAGTTTCAAAGTTACAATAAGTAACTTGCATAGCTTACAGCCCTTTCTTCGGGGCTTTGGGTGGAGTTTTAATCACGGAAGCATAGTTATTTGGATTTTGGACTGTTTTGAACAGAAGCTTATCTCAAAATTTTGACCGTATGCATTTGGGGAAAGGGGGTGAGGGACGTTTGGCTGGTTGCTCTGTGGTTACTTTGACTCTTGAAAACAGAACTAGAAATTTAGATTTCCAATTGAATGAGCACTCTACAAAGTAAATACGACCACCCGTTCCGCAAAAACCCTTATATGGCAACAATGAGCAACTTGAATAAGTTACAGCTTTTTCCGGGGGGCTTTGGGGGGCTTATGAGTTATAGTTACTTGACTTTTGGAAAAAAAATTGTTATTTCAAAATTTTGATTGGAAGCAACTGGGGAAAAACGGTGCGAGGCTGATTACCCTTCGATCACTTTTAAAACTTAAAAAGGGCCCTTGAACTTTAGATTTTCAATTTAAAGAGTCCCATCCAAAGCTTATGCGACCATCCTTTCCATTAAACCATATTTATTAACAATGGGCAGCTAGAATAACTGATAGCCCATGCTCCAAGGGCCTGGGGGGTATTATCAAAATTCGAATCCATAGTTATTTGACGTTCGGACTATTTCGAACAAAATTGCTATTTCAAAATTTTATCGGAAGAATTTGGGAGAAAAATGGTGCGGGGGGCTGGTCACCCTCTAATCACCCTCGACTTTTAAAGAGAACTGAAACTTTTGATTTAAAATTAAATGAGCCTTCTCCGAAGTCTCTAGAAGTCTCCGAACTTTAAAAAAGATCAACTTTTAAAAAGAGAACTGAAACTTCTGATTTAAAATTAAATGAGCCTTCTCGAAAGTCTCCGAAGCCTTCTACGGAAGCCACTCCTTCCCTAAAAACTTTATATAATAACAATGGGCAGCTTGCATAACTTACAACCCTTGTCGTTGGAGTAGCGGTGAGTTTTGTCGACCCAAAAGGCATAGTTATTTGACCTTTGGATTATTTTTAACAAAATACCTATTAAAATTTTTGATCGGATATATTGGGAGAAAAAAGGATGTGAAGGGGGGAGGGTGCTAGTTACACTCCGATCACTTTTGACTCTTAAAAAACACTAGAACTTCCAATCAAATGAACCCCCTTCGAAGTTTCTACGAACCCCCCCCCCCTTCCATATGAAATGCTTCTGGGAGAAAAAAGAATAAAAAAATTGAAGCTGTTTATGATTTATTTATTCATCTATATTTGTATCTGTTATTTTTATATTTGCTATAATAGTTAATTTAAATTTTTGTTCGTTTTGTTTTTTTTTAAATAGTAATTTCTGTTTTTTTTTGTTTTTGTTTTTTAGTTTGAACTGCAACAAGAATTAATTTCTCCTCGTTTAGAGTTTACTATGGCTCTTTACTTTTCTTTGAAAGCTTCTTTTTATGCAAAGTTTTGTTTTAATAGATTTCTTTTCGTTTTATTACCAAATTCATTTATTGGTTTATAAAATGAGCATTTATAGTGTTGTCTTAGACTTAAGAATTAAAATGTACGATTGTAGTTTAATAGTTATCTGTTGAATTGTCGAATTGCATCATCGTAAAAATTTATTGTCGCTAGTGTTAAATTTAATTAAATAAAAAAAAACTCAACTGAAATTAATGAGCAATTTCGAAAGTCAAAACGAACAGAAATTATTCTGATACGAAGGGTTTCCCCGCCTCCTCAATACCTTACTCTTTACACTGAGGTTCTTACCTTTCATAAAAGTCGTTCTTAAAAAATGGGACAAGCAGTCAAACTTTATTGCAAAGAGCAAGGTATCGAAGAGGGGTACAATCCTTTAATATACGGAATAATTTCTTTTCGTTTTGAATTTTAATGTTGCTCCTTACTTTCAATTGAAAAAAGTTATTTTTTAAATTTAATTTCTTAACGTTTTTCAAATAATGCCGGTGAATATGGCTAACCTCCCATGAAAAATTCCCTCCCCTCAGGGAAACTTCTCCATAGAATAATAGTACCACGTAAAATACACCCCCCTATAATGCACTTCGGGGGAATTCCATCCTCGTTGAAATCCCTCCCCCTTCAGTCTGTAAAGTTTCTTGAGGACGATGCAGCCAGAACAAATTCTTCTAGATATACTTTCATTTGACGAAGTCTTTGATTTCTAATCTTTTTTCTGATCATTCCAGAAATCCCTCTTGAAAATAGACCCCCCCCCCAGACAGTTCTCTCAGAACATCTTCACATGCAAGATTGAGTTGACAAAGAGAAAGTAAGACAAATAAAAAGAATTTCGTATATGAATTCTGTCAAATGCCCCGGTAAAAATTTCCCCTGGAATGTTTGGTCTTGGAATTTCCCTCCACACGGAAAATTCTCCCCATGGAAACCTATACCAAGCCCAAACCCCCCCCCCCCCCCAATTTTTATATGCTTCCCAATAACAAAACTTAAACAATGGACAAATTTTATTCTAACATTTAAAATAAATTCTTTTAACATGAAAATAAAATTTTATTTTATTTTTATTTTAGTAAGAGCCTGTGGTGGGTCATACTATTTCTTAACGTATAGTTTTTCGACCTTTCATCTATGAAAAGTCCTAGACGCTAGAACCAAAGGAACCAGATCTTTTAATTTCAGTCCAAATGAGTCCTTTCGATGCAATCACCACTGGAAACAAAGAACAAATCAACTTGCATGCATGATCTTTCTACTGGCAAAAAAATATGATATTCTAAATTTTGGCAGATAAGAGTTTGAAACCTCTACAGTAGAGTTGTCTGATACGCTGAATCTGATGATGTGAGTTTCATTAATATTCTTTAACTTTAAGGAGGCGTCCCCCCTTTTTTGAAAACCTCAAGCTCGTAACCTTTGATGAGTAACACTAAACCTATTAAATCATATATATTGGGAATCAGCACAATAAGTAATTTCTTTTGATGTATCCATTGATATCAAAATTCCATACTTTAGAGTTTTGGTCACCATTGAGACGAGTCGTTCCTTACTTACAGTTTGTTACAACAACCTGTTTAAAATGGCTCCATACTCTTCCTTGACAAATTTCTTTTTTGGATCTATTTTTTTAAATGAAGAGTTCTTTGAAAAACTTCTTATGAATTTTTTTTCAAATAGTTTCTGGCCGTTTTTATTAACAAAATTTTGCACTGCAGTATAAAATGAATATTTTGGTGTTTTTTCGTGTCAAAGACGAAATAAGACATAGAAATTATAACTAATAACCCTTATAAAACTTATAAATTACAACCCTTGTTCCCAGGTTGTAGGGGTTTTTGTCAGCCCTGGAGGTATTGTTATTTGATTTTTGGACTATTTTGAACAAAATAGCTATTACAAAGTTGTGACTGAAAAAATAAAGTTGGAAATGAGTGCATGAGAGAGGGTCTATTTGTTCTCTAATCACGTTTACTCTTAAAAAGGGAACTAGAACTTTCAATTTCCGATTAAATGAACCTCCTTTAAAGTTTATTCGACCACCCCTTCCGTAAAAGCGTTACATACCCCCGGGTTCTAACTTACGACCCTTGTACGCAAATACGTTCTGAGACCATACTGGCTATACATGACGTATTAAAACAAGAAAGCAAATAAAAAATGAAAAGAGAAAAATCAAATAGGCGAAAAACAAGGATTTTGTCAGCCAGTAGCAAAATAGGAAAAACAACGGGAGATATTTCCTTAAGCCCAATTTATAACAATTTAATATTAAAAGACTGTATGAATATTTTCGCCCAGTCTAGTTTAAGACAACCTGTCCGTATATCTAATGAAAACTGAAATTGTAGACAGGCGAAATCTGTTGCAAGGCAAAGGATACTTATTCAATCTAATTGGTAACTTCTCTTTCATTGATTTCAAGTTGGTTTTTGTTGTTTGGTTCAGTGTCTTTTTTCCTTTTTCATCTCGTACAGTTCAATTAAGAAGGTTAGATTTTGGTCTTGTTTCTTCTTTGTTTCTTTTTTTCTTTTTCCTCTTTCTTATTTTTTTTAGCACTGAGGACGACTCGGCGGAAGTTTTTGTCGAAGTATTTGCTTGTTAATAAAAAAATTAAATCAAAAGAAAGTTTTTTTTTGCTGCAAGTAAGGAGCGACATTAAAACTTAAAACGAATAAAAATTACTTCGTATATAAAAGAGGTTGCAACCCCTCGCTCTTCGCGCTAAAGTTTGACTCTGTCACAAGTCTACTTTTTTTAGACAATAAAAAAAAAAACTTCAGCATAAAGAGCGAGGGGTTGTGGAGGGGACAACCCATTTCATATACGGAGTAATTTTTGTTCGTTTTAAGTTTTAATGTCGCTCCTTACTTGCAGTTAAAAAAAAACTTGTTTTTTTTATTTAACTTATGAACATTTTTGAATTAATGCATATTCTGATTTTGGCTCACCGCAGGTGAATTTAGAACGAAATTTGTATATTAATTTTTTTTTTTTTGCTAAATGGCTTTCTCATAGTTTTGATCGGATGATTTTGATAAAAAAGGGGTGGGCGAGGATGCCTATTTCCCCCCCCCCCCTAATTTTGGCTACTTATAAATGCAACTAGATTTTTATTTTTTGCATGAACGTTTTTGTTAGTAATAAACATACGTACCTTACGAATTAACTTACGTAACAAACTTATATACTTGTGTATATTTATTACGTATATGAGGGGGTTTGCCCCTCGTCAAAACCTCGCTCTTTACACTAAAGCTTGAATTTTATTCCAAATCTTTAAGAATAGCCCCTGAATCACAAAGGCCGTAGAATAAATAGTTGAAATTCCTAAAAATACTGTAGTGCAAAGAGCAAGGTACTTTGGAGAAGACGAACCCCCTTATAAATGTAATATTTTATGTTTGTTTTAAGTTTGAATGCTTCTCATTACTTCCAGGAGAAAAAAAATTATTTAGTTTCTCATTTTTTTAAAATCATGCTAGAAAATCCTGCGTCCCCTTTACGGAAATTCTCTTCCATCGTAATGAATTCCTCCACGGAAAGATCATCCCACGTGACCCTTTCCCCCAACCCTCTCGCACCCCAACATGAAAAAAGTCCCCTTGAAAATGTCTGTACACTTCATAATAACCAACACTATATGTAAACAATGGTCAAAGTTTGTAACTTACAGCCCCTCCCCCGGGGACTGTGGGGGGTTAAGACGTCCCAAAAGACATAATTATTAGGTTTTCGACTAATTTGAACAAAATGGCCGTCTCAAAATTTTGATCCGGTGACTTTGGGGGTAAATGTGTGTTGGAGGGGGCCTAGGTGCCCTCCAATTTTTTTGGTCACTTAAAAAGGGTACAGGAACTCTTAATTTCGTTTAGAATGAGACCTCTCGCTACATTTTAGGACGACTGGATTGATACGATCTCCCCTGGGGAAAAAAACACAAAAAAAAACAAATAAACACGCATCCGTGATCTGGCTTCTGGCAAAAAATACAAAATTCCACATTTTTTTTAGATAGGAGCTTGAAACTTTAACAGCACAGTTCTCTGATACGCTGAATCCAATGGTGTGAGTTTCGTTAAGATCACGGGACTTTTGGGGGGTGTTTCCCCCCGTTTTATAAAATAAGGCAACTTTTCTCAGGCTCGTAACTTTCGATGGGTAAGACTAACCTTGATGAAACTTATATATTTAAAATCTGCTGTAAAATTTGATTCTCTTGATGTAGCTATTGGTATCAAAACTCCGTTTTTAGAGTTTAGGTTACTATTGAGCCCGGTCGCTCCTTACTACAGTTCGTTATCGCAAACTGTTTGTTTCTGGGACACGCAGGAGTCCGACCAAGTAATTAACTGACAGATATCAGGGTATGTATCAAGAACTTTTTCCAGTATGGCCACTAGTCCACTAGCTGTTTCGTTTGCTCTACGTCCAGCCTCAAACTCGGACCAAATGCAAAAGTATACCTCATTGATTTTCTTACTGTTTCAGACTGTTTGAGAAACTTACTGTCGCATTATAAATCTATTTTTTAATGTTATATAATCCACAAGCACCAATTTTCAACGATTAAGTGGGATAAATAAATTTTAATTTGCCGTTTTCTTCTTCCTTGACGCCAAATTTTCAATTAAAGTATGCGTTTTCGGTCGTTTTTGACAAAATACTACTACGTTTTCTCAGCGCAAAAATAATTATGGGCAGGCAAGATAGGGTTAGTTAGGTTGGGAGCAGGCTGCTGCGTTACAAGGAAGCACTACCAAAATACGATCATAGCCAAGATTTATTCTGACCACTGATACGCAACAAAAATCATAACAAATCAGGTATTTGATAATATTAAATTATACTCTATATATGTGTAATATATAATATGATATGTATATAACATAAGATATAATATATATTATATTCTTGGAAAAAAAATATTAGTCAATTCCACGAAAATGAGGTACTGGATTCCTTTACATATTGTGCAGCTTGTGCAGATGTAAATAATGTCCGTTTGTGACTCATTGTGAAACTTTTACCAAATCTTTTCTTCTTCAAAAGTGTACATCGACGGAGTTACGACAAAAATGCCCATGTAATTTTCCCATGTGAGATACGTTAAATCGCTCTTAACAAAACGGCAAAATGTGAGATACGATAAACGAAAAATCTAAAATTGAGGCACTTCTAGTTGAGATACAATAAAATGGTTGACGGAGTCGGATAGAGCGAAAAATATCACATTAGATGGCAGTCTTAATTCCATTTCCCGAAAAAGTTGCAGATGCGACAAAACCGTTCTCAAGGGACGAATTGTCCGGGGTAAATTTTCACCGGGATTGAATTGTCTAGAGGATATTTCCATGGAGAAAGGGTTTTCTACGTGGAGACGGAACCAGATTTCCTAGCATTACTTAAAAACGATGGGAAATTAAATTGAAAAAAACGAGTTTTTTCAACTGAAATTAGGGAGCAACATTAAAACTTAAAATGAGCAGATATTATGACGCATATGAAGAGGATTGCCCCCCCCCTAAACACCTAACTCTTTACACAAAATTTTTTTGGTACTTTTAAAAAAATATTCTATTATTCTAATTAAGCGACCCTTGTGTTTCAGTAGCCATTCTTAAAGAATTGGGACACATTTCAAACTTTAGCGTAAACAGCGAGGTGTTGAGGAGGGGCAATCCCCTTCATGCACGCAATAATTTCTGTTTGTCTCAAGTTTTAATGTTGCTCCTTACTTTCAGTTTTTTTTTTTAATTTAATACATCAATAGAATTGGCTTTTTATGCTGGTTCCAAATATTCAACATTCTTTAAAGCTATCCATTGAAAGCTAAGAGCCTAAGGAAATCTATGTGGTTCGTTCCAAAGGGGGAACGTCCCTAAAAGGCAAGTGATCTTGACGAAAGTTACGTCATCGAATTTACTATATTAGAGGACCCTATTGTGGTGATTCTAAGCTCCTTTCTACGGAAATGTGGAGTTTTGTATTTTTGTGAAAAAAACGTCACTATTTCTTTTTTTTTCCAAGGGTGTTTGTATCGGACCAATGGTCCTAGAAAATCGGAATGTCACTCCTGAGTATAATAAGCCCTTTTTTGAGGTTTCAAGCCATCTTCTACAAAAAGATGAAATTTTGCAATTTTTCTTATGTGTGTTTATTTGTTTTACTTTTTTCCCAAGGGATTATCTTCTCAAATCAATGTCCCTAGGGTATCGGAAGAAGACACATCATAAAAATGTTGAACATTCTATTGACCTTTATGATTAGTAGAATAGATTGTGCCAAAACAAAGTAACATTATCGTTCTTTTGTGGCGTACAACAACAATTATAGCCAAACGGGTGCCAAAAAGTAATCGATTGAAAATTTTGAGATAGCCATTAGGATTAAAACTCATCGAATGTTGCATAAATACTAAGGTTTGACTTTTTGGCCCTAATTCTTTAGGAGTGGCTGCTCAAACACAAAGGTTGCTGAATTTGAATGAGAAGTTCTTTCTATATTACTATAAAACTTAAGCATAAAGAGGAGAGAGTAGAGGAGTGAGGAGGATGCATCCCCCTCATATATGGAATAGTTAAACATACAATAAACATTTTATATTTAATCAAGAACCTAGGGCATTCAGAAATACTGCTGATGACTGTTATAGATAGATAAATGAACCGTAAAACAAACAGAAATTAAATTGAATTATCAAGTCGAACTTAAAACGAATAAAGATTGCCACAAACTGGAGAAGAATAATGATATTAGTTCCTTCAGATTCCAGCAATTTTTTATTGTTAAATGTTATAACTGTAAAGACAAAATATTTTTGAGCATAAACGAGGCTGCCACCCCCTCAGCCCCACTATTTATACTAAAGTTTAAAGATTGGCTTAACTACAACCACTTAAATAAGGTCAGTTGTAATGCAAAAATAAATATTTTTCGTAATATCTCAAAATAGACGAGATTACTGAAATGGATTGCCTTTAAAAAATAAAGTTTTCTATCGGCACCCTCTCACGCAAACAAAAGGCTAGAGGGTCCTTTGTGTTTTACTAAGGACAACGTATTCTTATCACAGTAAAAAAAAACAAATAAATGATTATACTGCTAAACTACTTATGCACCATTGGAAATAAATTTTACAGCACAAACTACTATTTTGAAGTCTATTTAGTTTTACTATTGTAAGACAGCCTAAATTGTCACGAAGGTTTTTGTTCCTTCAATAAAAAAAATTTCAATTCTATAGTAATTCCACTAGTCAATTCTATAGTAAATTATAAAGTTAAAATTAAAACAACAAGGGGTTACTGCGAACAAGATTGAACTTCCATCAACTCAAACTCAATTAAGGCTAAAGTTTAGTATATGTTCTAATGGAAAAAAAAAAAAAAACTAAATTCTAATCAAGGTTAAGGGAACCAAAAATTTATCGATATAAAAGCATCAATGACAAATAATTTAGTTTTACTATTTCATTAGCATTTCCCTTTTAAACTCATTCCTTCAAATATATAGATAAACCAATATTTGACTTGTTCAGGTATCATGTTGGGAAAAGTTTTGCATAACAAATGACTGTCCTAAACCAAAAAAGGTATATGTTTGTTTCTCATATGGTCCTTCATCCAGTATATAAATTAAAGAGTCGAAAGATGCATTAGTCTGTATTTTTGGAGTGTCTAAATCAGGACGATAGGGCTCAAGCCCTTCGATTTGCCCTCTCTGCAAGTCCCTTAATAATGTCCTTTTTTACTTATCTGACTGAAAATATCTCTAATAGATGTAAATTACTTACAACTACATCGACAGCATACTCACCTCTAAAGTAAGTGTGGGTAATCCTACGCTAAAGTCTTAATGAGAATTATTTGTTGACGAAAAATTATGACTTTAATAACGGTTTGTTCAAGCTGACAGATGAATATAGATAAGTCTTTCGAATAAAACAGGTCGCAACAAAAGAGATATGGTTAAAGCTGTAAATAAGTTGGTCTTACTAATAAGTTCAAAACAAATCGCGTCTGGATCAAAGAAACTTGTTTAATATAAGCTTTTTGATATTTTTGTAAAAAATATAGACTCCAGGGGGTGAGGATGAAAGAGGACATATTATGAATAAAAATACGATCACTCAATAGCTCATAGGATACACTGAGAGTGTCAACCATAAGCTTTAATGCACAAAAAAGTACGTCTGAAACTGCAGTTCAAATACACTTTTTGTATCATCGAGAGGGATCTCAAAGCGTTCCTTAATATTACCCAATAACCCAAACCAAAAATTTTAATAGCTTTTTCCTAACACGATTGGGGAAAGCAAACCGAACATTCTTACAAACATGTTGAGATGTGCAAAGATTAATTCATGTATTGAAGTTCCAGGTAGGTACTTTCACCCCCTCCAGGCAAGGCCGTATGCACGGGAGGGGGGGGTTCGACCCGTCAAAATTTGTGTCTGACTCGTAAAAAATGTAACAAAAATGAATATGAACAAATCTTTGATGCGTTTTTTAAGTTTTGCGTAAGCCCTCTCCCCCCCCCCAATAAAAAACCTGGATATAGCCCTACGTCCTCGAAGTTCAGTATGTTGTTGACCGTAATATTCTGCATGTAATATCTTACAATAAACTTTATGCCATTTTTCTTGTAAGTCTTTTTGTTTCTGTAATCTCAAATCACGACGTAACCAAGTGTCTTAAAACTCCTTCCCAATCACAGACAATCAGGACCATCACCCTCTTCCATAACCGTCAGAGGCTGAAGCTCATTCCAAGTCCTTTAAGCTAGGCAAAGTAAAAAGACAACACGCTGTTACTTTGGAGTATATAAATAAAGGAAAGATGCTATCAACCTCTACCACGATATCATATCATCTCAATGGCCCACCAGGCGTGTACAACAGATGCAAGGCAGCAATAATTCCTGTGCCTAAAAAAAGTCCCATAAAAGGCTTGCAACGACTACAACCCCAAAAACCTGACGAGTGACCAAATAAGAATACTGACAAATATTCTTCTGCAGAAAATCCAAACCCCTATAGCCTCCGTCCTGGAGGAATATCAAGCTGGCTTTTGACCAGGACGCTCGACCATCGATCATAGCTGATGAACTTTTCATTGAGTTCAAGAAAGACCAATACCTAACTTTTATTCCCATTCGACAGGATCTACAGAATTTTGATCTAATCCGGAGGAAAGGCTTGTGGCACATTCTAAAGCACTATAGTGTTCCCGACGAATCATAGCAACAATTGAAAATATGTAACATTCTTTCAGAAACCAAATTCTAGTCACAGATGGTCTCTCAGATGAATTTTCATCCTCGTAAGTGTCTTACAAGAGTATATTTCGCCACACCCGTTCAATATGCTTGTATATGCCATACTGTCGAAAATACTAACCGATTATGGAGCCTAATTATGCGGATTCCTCATTGACAAGTTGAGATATGCCGACAATACTGATCAAATCACTACATCCACTACAGGTGGACTGGTTCAGCTAAGCAACGAGACCGTTTGACATTCTGATAATTTAAAGGAAACTAACCTTAGTCATGTTGACATTTTACAATATGGAGACTCACATAGTGGTGTTTAACAATCTTAAAAGTCTTAAAATCTGAACGTGTAGTATATTTTGTAAGGACGGTGTTAATATGAAATTGCTTTTGGAAGGTAACCTTGTTAAAAAAAATAAAAATTATGAATTTATTCCGGTTTTAAGGGGGTTCAAAGAGCGAAGAGAAGGACAGAAATCTGGTTGTCTTTGATTTTAGAAGCAAAAGTGAAGTTTCCACATAAAAATGAAGCACATACTAAGACAGTAAGAATGGCTGCATCTTCTACTTCTGAGGACATGTCATACCTAAGGTAAGACATAATGCTACCGTTTTTTTTTTATATTTACCGTTGGTTCTCAAAATGACCAGGAAACGAAAACAAAATAACTGCGGCATCTGAAATTATGAAGTATGTGCAAATGATATGCTTTTTTTCAGTACAATATAATTTGGTTTAGGGTTTCCGGATTAAAATGCTCGCAACTTTTGAGATTGCTTTTACAGTGTCTAAATATAATTGTCCGATATCATTATAATTCTCCAAATATTTCCCAACATTACTACAAACACCTTTATACCATTGCCAATCTCAAATTTATATCAATAATTCACACTTCACGACAGACAATGAGAAGAAACTTATTTCTCAATGAAGAAGTAAGGGAAACTATGTTAAAAGCAGTGGTAGGACAAGGAGGAAAGCACATATGAATTACAATCCATCAATACTAGAGCTGAACTCTAATCTGGTTTATAGTCCAGGACGGCCAAGATAAAAGAAATTTGGTGTGAGTAAAGAAAGAAAGATCTTCAAGGCCTGGTTGTGGTTGTAGAAGCAAAATAAAGAATTAAAAAAAGTGAATTACTAAAATATTATAGTTTTTATACATATGAATTAAAAAAAAAAATTAAAGAAGTTTTTCAACAAAAAGTTAAGGCCATACTGAATTGAATATCAGAAGAAGTAAGTCCTATAATAACTCAAACTCAAAACGACTTTAGAATTTACTGTTAAAGAATAAATTAAACCCAAAACGAACAGAAATTGCCTCGTTCTCTCACTGTAAAAATCTATAGCCTACTGCGTTGTTGGCACTTCACTCAAAACAAATTATGATAAAAAATTGTCTTTTTTACTTATGAAAACATTGAAAATGAACACAAGAATTACAGTAAAATTAAATTCTGAAGTGATTTTATGAATTTCAAAAGCAAATTGTGAAGCCTTTAGCAATTAATGTTATAAGACATAAAAAATTCAGTTTAATTTCATTAGTAGTTTCCAAGACTGTTCAAAACAAATATAGCTTCACAAATCAATCAATCAGTCATTTTATTAATCCTAAAACAGTATTACAACCGTAAAAAAAAAATGTCGGCCCAAGAAGCTTTGCTTGTTATGGGCCATATAACACAATAATAGAGCATTAAAAGAACCATAAATAGTAAAAAAACTAAAAGAACTATAAATAATACCCTAAATCAAACAATACATATGAAATATGTAAGATGAAAATATATAAAGATGAAGGATAATAAACACTAGCATACAGTAAAAAAAACACTGGTAGAAATTATAATAATAGAAATAAGTAGAAGCCAAGTAACTGGAAAGGCCCGATGAAAAACCACAAATAAGAGTTTGGATACTGGCCCCTTCCCTAACTGTAGGAGTCTTAAGACTACTGCGTCATTGTCACTTCACTGAAAACGAATTAAATTACAAATATTTTCTTTTACAGTTATTACAGTATTGAAACTCAAGATAAAAAATGCTGTGAAATAAAATCTCGAACAGGTGATATTTCAACGATTAGTATCGTTATAAATCAATTATTCAGTTTGATTTTACTTGAGCTTTCCAAGACTGTTCAAGACACATATAGTTTTCAGTGAAGCGCCAATGACGCAGTAGGTCGCAGACTTTTAGTGTGAGAGAACGAAGCAATATCCAAGTTCTTGTTTGTATTGATTTGTGTTCGTTTCAAGCATGATTTGCATATTCAACTTAAGTTCCACTCGCTTTAAGTTTGATTTTGTTCATTTATATTACGACCTATTTTAAGCTTGTTTGTAATAAGTATTTATTTCATTTCTGTTCGGTTTGGATTTCTTTTATACTTTAATAGCAAAAGATATTTGTTGATTATAATTTTGATTTGCAGATCCAGTTTAAGCTATACTCGTTTTAAGAATTATTTATTCATTTATATTAGTACCTGGTGTATGTTTGTTAGTATGATTGTTTATTTAAATTTCTGTTTGTTTTGGGGTTCATTTATTCTTAAATAGTAGTTTTTGGTTGTTTTGAGTTTGAGTTGATGAAGGTTTCTACTTCTTCTGATCTTAAGTTTAATATGGCCTTTACTTTTCTTTGAAAAACCTCTTTTTCATTCCTTTTTTTAAATTAATTTCTGTTCGTTTTTGATTGCCAAAGTTTCAAGTTTTTCAAAATTCCCATTCCAAAATAATTTTTTGTTTCAAAGTAAATTCCAGAATCAAGCTAAATGTGCCTTTAACAATCGTAGCAAAACTAATAGAATTCAACTGAATTTTTGATATACAATGATATTAATAGCTTAAAGCTCACCAGCTTACGATTTTGTTTCACTCAGGGCTGGATTTAAAGGTTTGACACTTCTAGGCTCAACCGTTTTCCCGCTCCGTTTTTGTTAGATTTTCGGGGAAATTCCCAAAACTTCAGCCCTGTGAAAGCTACAAGGCCTAGTGGGCCTATTGATAAATCCTGGCCTGGTTTTACGTTAATTTTCATTTTATTTTCAATGTTGTAATAAGTGCGAAAGAAAATATTTTTAATATATTTTAATATTTTTCTTATTTGTAGTAAAGACTATAGATACCTTGAATAGCTTTGGAAAGAGGTACTAAAGTTAAACTGAATTTCCATCTTTTTTTTTTAACAAAATACTGTTAATAAGTTTTTATGGGCGGAGAGGATGGATCAGGAATCAGCTCCCATGATTTTTGGAATAAAAAATGGTTAATGTTTCTTGTGGAGGGGGGTCAGGCCATATTGGAAAGACCAGGGGTCAACTTCCTTGGTTTTTTTAAACATATCGTTAATGTATTTTTTAAGTGGGGATGGGAGTCGGGCTTATCTGATCTTTGAACTATTTTAATAACCCTCGCATAAGGATTTTGTATGTCCCCAGGGCATAACACAAAAAACTTGCCCCCCAGGCTTTTTGAGGCTGTGTTGATCCCAGAGTTTTGTTATCTGATCTTTAGACTTATTTCAAAATGGGTATCTAAGAAATTTGGTCGAAGGAATTTGGGGTAAAGAGGACAGGGGGGGGGGGGGGGTTAGCTACCCACCGATCTTTTCAAATTTTTATCGGATGTATTTGGGAAAAAAGAAACTTGGGGAGGGGCGGTTGCCCTGTGATAACTTTTGACCCTGAAAAAGAGTGATAAAAATTCCGATCAAAATTAGAATTAGTCCCCGTAGTTTATACCACCATCCCTTCCATAAAAACCTTATGTGCCCCAAAGACATTATTTACAATACTTGCCCCCAGGTTCTGGCGGGCTGCGTTATCCCTGGAGTTTTGTTATATGATCTATACCTATTTTTACAAAATTACTACATAATATATTTGATTGAACACACTTGGAGAAAAGAAGGCTGGTGTGGGGGGAGGGGACTGGGCGGTTGTATTGACCCTAGAGTCTTTTTTATCTGATGCTTGAACTATTTTTAACAGAACTGCTATCTCAAAATTATTATTGGATGGGTTTGAAGAAAAACAGTGGGGGCTAGTTGTCCTGCCATCTCTTTTGACTCTTAAAAAGTGAACCAGAACTTACAATTTTCAATGAAATGATTCCCCTCTGAAGATTATACGAGCACTCATTCTACAAAACTAAACATGACCCCAGGGCATAACTTACAGCCCCTGGGTCCTGGGGAGTTGTGTTGACTCAATAGTTTTTTATGTATATTTAACAAACATAGTCTTTGAAATTTCTTTAACAAAACGGGTATCTCAAAACTTTAATTGGATGCATTTGGGGAAAAAGGGCACGGAAGGGGAGCCGTCTTTTCCGTCTTCAAGATCAAGGTCTCACTCCCGGACAAGTGGGCAGTTGAAGAGATGTGTTTTAACCTGAACGGAAACCCAGGCTATCAAGATAATGACTCTGTAATATCGCACGAACGGCTGAGGAGATCAAAAAAAACTTTGTGGGAGTGTTTGGGGAGCACAAGGGGACATCAAGCATTATATTTACATAAAACATTCCAGTTTTAAAAAGCTTGTCTCCTAAATAATGGTTTATTTGCGATTAATGATCAAAAAAAAATTCTCAAAAGTTTGGTCTTGGGCAACCATATGTAATGTAAAAGCAAAAAAATTTGTATGCCCCAAAAATGAGACCAGTACTTCTCGCTGTTCAGCAAGGTCTTTTAATACTCTCATTCTGTTCAGCCAAGTTTCTTGACTTGAAATATGTTCGATTTTTCTAGACCAAACGACTGCACAATTTGAGATACGAAAAATTTCTTCTCTTCAATCAGCTTTGAAAATAACGATCTGTAAACATCAAAAATTGTATTGTGTAAATAAATAAACAAAAAATTCAATGCAAAATTGTAAGCAAAACCATCACACCTTTAATCATCCCGTGTCACATCGATACAACCTGCACTCTTTCATTGTCCAGTCCCCAATGGTAACTTTTCGGAAAGCAAGTTTTGCTCGTCCAAACTTCGCTGGGACAAACATCTCCACAAGCCTAAACATAAGTAAAAAAAATGACTTAATCATTACTAAATATGATTACAAAGAAGCCATAAGAAAAGAAATAAATTAAGCGTTTGGACACCTCCCTAAACACTTAATAAGTGTACATTTTAAGAAACTGAAACTATGACTTTTTATGAAAAACTGAAACTATGAGGAAAGAAACTACGAATTGCAATTGAAATTATAAGTTTTAATTGAAACCTGAATTCTTCTTCTTAAAGGTTTTCGTTCTAGAGGCAGTGCCTCTTATTTTTACAGCAATATTTTTTTCTTTCTAATATACAAGTTATTGTTTTCTAATTCCTTGCTAAGTAAAATACGACATCTGTCAACCGTTCAAAATCGAAAAGTAACTTTTAAACAGATGTTGCTACTTCACAACATGGAAAATCATGATAAACATTGTATATTAAGTGGGTAAATATAAAAGAGATTGACTATGCTATGATTTTATAAACGTCATGGTAACCAATAGTAGGACCTTTATACAGAGTAAGAGATTCCGCTAAATTATTAAAATGAACTTCTTTCGCACGCTGATCCATGGTTTGCGTTCAGCAGGTACAGATCTCCTGATTCGATGCCTCTTGACGGGAGTGTAACTCTTGGTTGGGGACCCCTAACCTCAGGATTTCAAGTCCGGAGCGCTAACCACTTGACTAGGACGGCTAAACATATATATATATATATATATATATATATATATATATATATATATATATATATATATATATATATATATATATATATATATATATATATATATATATATATATATATATATATATATATATATATATATATATATATATATATATATATATATATGTATATATATATATATATATATATATATATTTGACTACCAATGTTCATTGTCTTAGCGCGTTCAGAAGCACCGAACTCGCCAAAGCACTTGGAATCCCCCCTCCAACATACCAAAGATAGCAGATTCAGTCCGGTTATGTCAGAAACCTATATAGTACTTGTACTTATTCTTCCAAGTTTCATCCCGATCTCACCGCTCTAAGCGTTGTCCAAGATTTCCAGTTTTCCCCTTCAACTCTCACAATTTCACCGGATCCGGTCGGGAATTAAAACAAGAGCTCTGAGACACAAGATTCTTCTAAATATCAAATTTCATTAAGATCTGATCACCCGTTCGTAAGCTAAAAACACCTCATTTTTTCTAATTTTTCCAAATCCACCCCCCCCCCCCCCAGCTCCCGCAAAGAGATTAGACCCGGCCAGATTATTTCAATCACGTATCTAGGAATGTACTTATTCTTCCCACCAAGTTTCATCCCGATTTCTCCATTCTAAGCGTTTTCGAAGATTTCCAGTTTCCCCCTCGAACTCCTCCAATGTCACCAGATCCAGTCAGGATTTAGAATAAGAGCTCTGAGACACGAGATCCTTCTGAATATCAAATTTCATCAAGATCTGATCACCTGTTCGTAAGTGAAAGGTACCTCGTTTTTCCTAGCTTTTCCAAATTAACTGTTCAAACAAGCCCTCTCTGAAGTTTATACGAGCATTCCTTCCATAAAAACAGTATATACCCCCAGGCCATAGCTTACAAAGCCTGCCCCCATATCCTGGGGGAGTTGTATCGATACCGAAATTTTTCTTATCTGGCCTTTGAAATATTTTTAACAATATGGCTATAAAAAATTTCTATCAGATGCATTTCAGGGAAAAGGGGCGTGGGGGGGCTATTTGCCCTTCGATCTCTTTTGACTCTTAAGAACTGAACTAAAACTTTCAATTTCCAATCAAATGAGCCCTTTCTGAAGTTTATGCGAGCATTCCTTCCATAAAAACCATATATGGCCCCAGCACATAACTTACAACGCCTGCCCCCAGGCCCTGAGGCATTATGTCTACCCTGGAGTTTTCGTTACATAATCTCTGAACTATCTTTTAAAAATGGTTATCTCAAAGTTCTTATCCTATGGGTTTGAAGTAAATAGGGCGTGGGGGGGCCTAATAGTCCTCCGATCTCTTTTGACTTTTAAAAATTAAGCTAGAATTTTCAATTTCCAATCAAAACAGCCCTCTCCGAAGTTTATACAAGCATCCATTTCATAAGAACCATACATGACCCCAGAGTACAACTTACAACGCCTGCCCAGTGGCCCTAGGGTTTGGGTCGACACCCGAGTCTCTGTCATCTGACTTCTGAAATATTTGTAACAAAATGGCTCTTAAAGTTTTCATTGGATGAGTTTGGGGAAAAAAGGGCGTGGAGGGGCTAGTTGCCCTCAGATATTTTTTTACTCTTAAAAGTGAGTTAGAACTTTCAGTTTCCAATCAAATGAGCCCTCTTTGAATTTTATAAGAGTATCCTTTTCATAAGAACCATATATGCTCCATGGACATAACTTACAAAGCCCACCACCGGGCCCTTGGAAGTTCTGTCGACATAGGAGTTTTTTTTATCTGACATTTGAACTATTTTTAAAAAATGGCTATCTCAAAATTTGTATCTGATGGGTTTGGGGGAAAAGGGGTGTGGGGGTGAACTATTTGCCCTCTGATCTCCTTTGACTCATAAAAGTGAATTAGAACTTTCAATTGTTCATTCAAATGAGTCTTCTTTGAAGTTTATACGGGTGCCCCTTTCATAAGAGCCATATATGCCACAAGGGTATAACTTACACACCATCCCCTAGGCCCTGAAAGGTTGTATTGACACCAGAGTTTTTGTTATCTGATCTTTGAACTATTTCTAACAAAAAAGGCTATCTAAAATCTTTTTTGGATGTATTTGGGGGGAAGAGGGCATTGGGGGTAGGGGAGTTTTGAATCTTCACTAGTGAACTAGAACTTTCAATTTCCAATATAATGAGCCCTCTCCAAATTTTTTACAAGCTCCCTTTCCATAAAAGTCATATATAACCCCAGAACATAAACTACAACGCCTGCCCCCGATCGCTGGGGGCTACGGAGAAAAAGCGCAAAGGGGCTAGTTGCCCTTTGATGTCTCTTGACTCTTAAAAGTGAAGTAGAACTATCAGTTTCTAATCAAATGCGACTTCTCTGAATTTATATGAGCATACTTTTGATGAGAACCAAATAAGCCCCATGGACAGAACTTGCAAAGCCTGCCTCCGGTCCCTGGGGGTTATACCGACACTGGAGTTTTTGTTATCTAGCCTTTGAACTATTTTTAAAATAATGGCTATCTCAAAATTTATGTGATGGGTTTGGGAAATAAGGACGCGGGGGGGTACTAGTTGCCCTGTGATCTCTCTTGACTCTTAAAAGTAAACCAGAACTTTCTGTTTTCATCACTTGAGCCCTCTCTGTAGTTTATACGAGCATCCCTTCTATGATAACCATGTATGCCTCCATAACATAACTTACAAGCCTGCCATCGGAGTTTTTGTTATATGACCTTTGAACTATTTTTAACAAAATAGCTATCTCCAAATTTTAATCGGATGCACTTGGACGAAAAGGGGCGTGGGGGGCTAGTTGCCCTCGGATCTATTTTGAATCTTAAAAAGTGAACTAGAACTTTCAATTTCCAATCAAATGAGCCATCTCCGATGTTTATACAACCAACCCTTCCATAAGAACTATATATGCCCAAAGAGAAAAACTTAATACGCCTGTCCTGGTCCCTGGGGGGTTACGGGGAGAAAAGGCGTAGAGGGGCTAGTTGCCCTCGGATCTCTTTTGACTCTTAAAAGCGAACTAGAACCATTAATTCCCAATCAAATGAGCCCCCATGCACATAAATTACAAAGCCCGCCCTTGTTCTCTGGGGGGTTGTGTCGACATCGGAGTTTTTTTTTTATCTGATTTTTGAAGTATTTCAAAAGATTGGCAATCACAAAATTTGTATTGGATGGGTTTGGAAACAGAGGGTGTGGGGGAAGGATTGGTCGCCCTCTGATCTCTTTTGACTCTTAAAAGGTGAACTTGAACTTTCAACTTCCATTCAAATGAGCCCTCTCTTAAGTATATATGAGTATCCCATCCATAAGAACCATGTAATACCCCCAGAGCATAAATTATGACGTCCATACCCAGGCCCTGAGGGATTGCATCGACACCTGAATTTTTCTTGTGTGATATTTTAACCATTTTTAACATAATAACTATCTCAAAGTTTCCATCAGATTCATATGGAAGAAAGGGGCGAGGGGGGACTATTTGCCCTTGATCTCTTTTGAATCTTAAAAGTGAACTAGAACTTTCAATTTCCAATCAAATGAGCCCTATCCGAATTTATACAAGTATTCCTTCCAGAAGAAACATATCTGTCCCCAAAGCATAACTTACAACGCCTGCCCCCGGTCCCTAGGGGGTTGCAGGGGAAAAGACGTGGAGGGACCAGTTACCCTCGGATCTCTTTTGACTCTTAAAACTGGAACTTTCAGTTTCTAATCAAAAGAGCCTTCTCAGAATTTTATGCAAGCATCCCTTTCATTAGAACCATATAATGTCCCATAGACAAAACTTACAAAACCTGCACCCGGTCCCAGAGTAGTTTTGTCAACACCGGAGTTTTTGTTATCTGGACTTTGATCTATTTAAAAAACGGTTGTTTTAAAATTTGTATCGGATGGATTAGAGAAAAAAAGGGTGTAGGGGAAGGATTAGTTGCCCTCTGATCTCTTTTGACTGAATGAACTGAAACTTTCAATTTCCATTCAAATGAGCCCTCCCTGAAGTTTATAAGAGCATCCTTTCTATAAAAACCATCGACGTTGTATTGGAGTTGTATTGAAACTGGAGTTTTTCTTCTCTGACTTTTGAACTATTTTTAAAAAAACAGCTATCTCAAAATTTTTAGTGGATCCATTTAGGGGGAAAGGGCAGGAAGGGGGCAGGTTAGTTGCACTCCAATCTCTTTTGACTCTTACGATCTGAACTAAAAAATTCAACTTCCAATTAAATGAGCCCTCTCTGAAGTTTATGCGAGCATCCCTTCCACAAGAACCTTACATGCTCCCAGGGCATAACTTATAACGCCCACCCAAGGGCCCTGAGGGTTTTTGTCAACCCTAGAGTGTTTGTTATGTGATCTCGAACTATTTTTTGAAAATTGCTATCTCAAAGTTATTGTCCTATGGGTTTGAAGAAAATACAGCACGAGGGGGTGGGGGGGGCTAATGGTCCTCCGATCTCTTTTGACTCTTAAAAAGTGAACTAGAACTTTCAACTTCCAATCAAAAAAGCCCTCTCTGAAGTTTATACGAGCATCCCTTTCATAAGACCCATATATGCCCAAAGGGCATAAATCATAACGCCTGCCTCTGGGCCCTGGGGGGTTGTGTTGACATTGAGTTTTTGCTATATGACTTTTGAGCTATTTTTAACAAAACTGTCATCTCAAAATTTTTATCGGATACATTTGGGAACTGAAGCCGGGGTGGGCTAGTTGCCCTCCAGTCTCTTGCCTCTCAAAAAATGAAGTAGAAATTTCAATTTCGAATCAAGTTAACCCTCTCTGAAGTTTGTACGATCGTCCCTTCTATAAGAGCCATCAACGCCTGCCCCCTGGCCCTTGAGGGTTGTGTCGATCCCCGGAGTTTTCATTATGATCTTTAAACTATTTTTTTTTAAATGGCTATCTAAAAGTTCTTATCAGATAGGTTTGAGGAAAAAAGGGCGCGGAAGAGGAGGGGCTAGTTGCCCTCCGATCTTTTTTGCTTCTTAAAAAGTGACCGATAACTTTTAATTTCTAATCAAATGACTCCTCTCTGAAATTTACACGAGCCTCCCATAAAAACAATATGTTCCGAGGGTATAACTTATAAAGCCTGTCCCCTGGCCTTGGGGGATTTTGTCGACACTGGCGTTTTTGTTATGATATTTCAACTCTTTTTAACAACATGGCTATCTCAAAGTTTTTATGGGATGCATTTGGGAAAAAAGCGTGGGGGGCGCAAGTTGCCCTCCGCTCACTTTTGACTCTTCAAATGGCCACTAGAACTTCCAATTTCCAATTGAATGAGCCTTCTTCAAAGTTTATTCGACGACTCCTTCCATATGAAGTGCCTTTGGGAAAAACAAAATAAATAATAATAATAAAACATTGGTGCCCTATGGCCTTTACTATAAGCAATGCTATAGCGCTGCCTCAGATAACATCAACAAACGTAAAAAACACTGGTCTTACAAGGCTAATCAAACCTTAAAAAAAGAGGGGGCTAATCCCTCCCTCCGTCTTAAGCCCGGCAATTGGCTGAAGGTCATTTCCTTTTTGCTGAAAACGATGTGTAGATTGAACAGAGAGGTCTTTCTTTCAAAATATAGACAACAATAACTAAGAAAATTCCAATCATAGTCAAGATTACAGAAAGGCAAAAAATATCTCCTAGATTACTTATATTTGTGGCTTTCAATTCGATTTATTATTTTAAACAGACACTCCTTTTTGTCTCTACTTTTCCTTCGGTTCTATTTCATTCAGTCATACGGAAAGTCGATGCCTAAATAAAACATTTGAACGAACAATGGCAGTTTTGAATCCGTTTGTTTAGTTTATTGAGGAATAATTTGAATTGACGGATTAATAAATGATATAAAAATACATCATTTATATATTTCAACGTGATGTATTTAAAAGGAAGAAAGCATGAACACGAAATTAGTGTATATCGGTCTGATTGAATTAGTTTAATATTATTTAATTAATTTTTTGATATTAATTTGAATACTTTTATTAAATGTAATCTTGGAAGTCTCAGTAATATTATTTTCAAAGGTATAACTTTGAAATTGAACTTAACTATTGATTTTAATTTCTGTTCGTTTTAGGATTCACGTATTCATCTGTAGCATTATTGGTTATCTAAATTCTGGATGTATTTATTCATTTTATTTTGTCAATGTTAAATTCAATTTATTCATTTTTAGTAATTTCTGTTTGCTTAAGTTTGAATTACCAAATGTATTCTCGTTTTTGATTACGATGTGGCTCTTAACTTTTCTTTATTTTTTTTTCCGAAAGCAGAATTTTAAATTAATCAAAAATTAAAAGCAGTAAGTTCACCTTTTTTTGTAAGTTTCTTCAATTTTTTTTAATGTCGTTGAATTTCCTTAGAAATGTCTATTTCAAGAGAAATCACGGATCTTTTCAAACAGTTCGTGGTAATAAATTGTAAGTAAGGAGCGATGTGGCTCAATAGTAACCGAAACTTTAAGAAACTGCTTTGATAATAATAGATACATCAAAAGAATTAAATTTTGATGCTGACTCAAAATATATAAAATTCATCGAATATTACCCATCAACAGTTATGAGCCTGAAAAAATTCAGCCAATTTTTGAAAAGGGAAAAAATCACCCTAAAACATCAAGTAACCTTCATGAAAGTTACATAATAAGATTTAACATCTCAGAGAGCTCTGTTGAAGAAGCTTCAAGCTCCTATGTACAAAAATGTGGAATTTTGTATTTTTAGCCAGACGAAAGATTACGGATGCATGTATATTTGTATGTTTTTTGTTTGTTTGTTTGTTCTCCCAGGGGTGATCATGTTGAGTCCGTGATCCTAAGAGACCGGGTTGTGACTCATTTGATCGGAAACCAAAAGTTCTGTTGTCCTTTTTAAGTGACCAAAAATATTGGAGGGCAGCTAACTTCCCTTCCACGCCCATTTTATCTCAAAGTTATCCGATCAAAATTTTAAGATAGCCATTGTTTTAAGCACAGTCGAAAAACCTAATAACTATGTCTTTCAGGAAGACTTGACCCCCCTCATGGCCCCGGGGTAATGTGTGAGAAAAGTATACTGACATTTTTCGGGGGTAGGGGTTTGTGAAGAAGGGATATTTTCTGCGCGGAGAATTTTTCCATTGATAGAGAATTTCCTGGGTGAACTCTCCAGAGAGAATTTTACACGGAGGGGGGGAGGGAATTTGCCATAATCCATTTACAAGATTTCTTCATTTTTCACGGAAGAAATCTTCCATAGGAATTATCATAGGGAATAATTCTCCGTGGGAACCTTTTACGGGAAAAAATCTCCATTGGAGGGGGGGAAGCAGTTTTCCAGATAGGGTTGATTTTTGATATGAATTGAAAAACGATCAGGAATTAAATAAAATCAAGTGTTTTTTTTTCGAACGAGAGCATGCTAAGTAGAATTTTTCAGGCAGAATTGTGAGCAGAGAATTTTTTTGGGGGGGACTTTGTGACGTGGATGGAATTGCACGGGTGTAAAATCCTGGGGGTACATTGTAAGCAGGGGATCTTTTCATAGAGAGAAAAGAGGATTTTTTGGCATTATTTGAAAAACGATCAGAAATTGAATTAAAAAAAAACTAGTTTTTTCGAGTAAAAGTGAGAATTTCCGACATAGCCTAATACCGTAAATTAGGTATTTTTTCCAAGACCACGCTGTCTTTCTATGAAGAACAAGCAGGCGATCAAATGGAAATAAGTCTATTTATTAGGCAGTGAAAACATAGGCAAAAGTCTGCTTATTCCAACCATATATAGCCTACAGCGATCGCCATCATCAGATATTTGTTGATGACGATCGCTGTATTGCTATATGTGGTCAAAATATCGAAACTTTTGCATCTGTATCTACTGTCTCATAAATGAACTTATCTCTATTTGAACATTTTTTTTCTTCGTGAAAGTAAGGAGCAGCATTGAAACTTAAGATGTACATAAATTATTCCTATATTGGGGTGCTGCCTCCTACTCAATACCCCTCTCTTTACGCTAAAGTTAGACCTTTAGTACATATTCTTAAAGAACGATTCCTGACAAGGACTGTATAGTTAGAATAACAAACTTTTTAAAGAATACCTTAAAACTTTAGCGTGAGAAGATGGGTATTGAGGAGGAGGCAGTCCTCCCATACACCGGAAATTTTTTTTTTCGTTTTAAGTTTTAATGCTGTCCCTTACTTTAAGCAGAAAAAGCTTATTTTTTAATTTGATAATTTTAAGAGACAGTGCGTTTTTTTTCTTACCAGAATATCCAGGCCTTCCAATAAGAGTCTCTTACACTATCTCCAAGTTGGCAAGACATTCTTTCAAGGCAATCCTCAGAGAATATTACTTGTTTATAGACTTCAAACATTTTTTTAATGTTGTCTATGCCTTTTTTCTGATCAGTACTTCTTGTCACCATTTTGACTCTAAGGGGAAAATTTCTGTTGAAGGCAACAGCAAGAGATTGAACCCAAGGAGCAACTGGGATACTGACCTCTCTAGCAGCCAAATATAAAAACACTATTGGTTGTATGATGGCCACAGCAAGAAGTGGTATAAAAATACTCCAGATGCCGTCATACAAATAGCCAAGTGAATCATTTTCTGATATCTCTACAGAGTTGTCTTGATATCCACCGAAAACCAGTTTTAGAAGTTGTAAGAAACTAAATTTTGTATTAATTATATCTTCTATAAAATCATTTTCGCTCTGGCTGGTTGCATTTTTCAGAAATGGATTAGTATCTTGGTTGAATGTAGGAATGGCAAAGGGCCTTTTATTGTTACCATCTGACGAGAAGACTTTCATTTTAGAATTTAGCCCTTCAGTATCTGGCGAGGGAAGTTTACTTTTTGATGGTCCTATATCATTGTCACTAGATCCTTCTAAATTTACTATAGCTGTATTAGCTATACCTATCTGCGGCTCTACAAGCATAGTTAAATTTTCGGGAGGTTTTGCGTTCGGTGCATTCATTGACTGTTGAATCGTTGTTACTGTAGTTTTCTGATTATTAAGCGAAAATAAAACAGATGGAAAAGTTGTAACTTGGGCACTCTTGGGTGAATCCAAATAATTAAGCCCACTCAAGAAAGATTGGTTTAGCTTCTGTTCTTTCATTTTTATTTGTGAGATTTCCTCCACAGGTAAGCCTAATTGCTCAGAAACCATACTAGGTCCATCCTTGCTTGGAATCCTGGTAGTAGGTGCTTTAGAAATGCTTTTGACTATTGGAAGAGGAGTTACTATAAATGGATTTAATGTCACTTTGTCTTTTTGAAAGTTTAGCCTAAGACTGTTCATACTTGGGGGTTGATACTGGTTGATAACTTTTAATCTTGGTATTTCCGACTTCAGGGCACTCGCAAAAAACTTGTTACTATGTGGTATTGTTTCTCCAGTTTCTAAAGGAATTTCAGAAGCGGAAGGTCTTCGGAAAGGTTGTAAATTAGACATCTGATTATTCAACGTAGTGTCCTCGCGAATTGGTAGCCCTTGCAGTCCATCCCCTCTAAGTCTAAAAAGAGGATCAGGAGTTCTATCTGGCAAAAATGACGAATTTAACTTAGGAAAATTTGTCTGAAATACTTCTGGTACTTTCGTTTGTTTTATGTAGGTTGGTTGCTTAAGGCGATTTGGGTTTAACTCCTGAAGTCGATAACTTTGAGAAAAAGATCTTCCTGATATATCTTCTTTTGATTTTACGGAGCCAGCAACTTTGGAATATGGTTTTATATGTGCTAAAAATCGACCTTTGGGTTTTCTGCGCTGTTTCTCATGTTTTTTTAATTTTTTCACATAGCTCAGGAAGGAACTTGGCTTTAAATGTATGTTCTCAGTCAGTGCAATATCTGATTCAAAATTAGACTTGCGATTAGGATCAGCTGCATATTGCGCTGGTGGGTCTGAATGGCTGAATTCCAGTGTTGCAAAACAACTTAATATAGCTAAAACAGTAATAGCAGCCCAAATCTTCATTCTGAAAAACAAAACAGCAATGATCAGAAAAACAAATTCAATTTGAATTTACACATTCAAATCCTTTTTTATTTACCATTCATTTTCCTTGTACACTCAAATCTCCAGATCACTGATCTGGGAAAATGCATTCGAGGGGTTCTATCGTCATTGTTCCCATAGCAATAACGAATAGTTTCAATTAATTTTTAACTTTAAAAAAGCAAAGGAATATGGTAGAACTGTTGAAAAAATACTCTAAATCACTATTTCAAACTTTAAAGATATTTTTTAGTAAAAACTCTTTCATACGCCAAATCACTCTTTCATAATCAAATTTTTAAGCCCATTACAAAGAATAAAGTTCATGAAACAGTTGTATCCCGTTGATAAGACTAAGTCCAACTCACAAAGAACTACAGCTTGATTAGTATGTTATCAACAGCAACAAGCGGCCAGTCCCCCTACTCTTTTCTTCCTTAATGGCTTATGATCAGGAAGAAGGCTTAACGGTGATTCCACCAATGCTGCCATCTAATATAACCAAAGTCATAAGTGGCTTTATTGTTAACTACAATCATAGATAGTGACATGTTTTCTTTTCCAACAACACATTTTTTATTTAGCTTCTAAGCAAATTTCCATCGATTTTGTGAAATTTATATCTGGTGTAGAAATCGAACGTGAGACACATTAATTCCTATGGTATAAAAGAACGACACGTTACTTGACTGAGCCACCAAGTCATTGATGATACTATGTTCTTAGAAATATATTCTAAGGCAATCAATGTATTGTCTCTGGGACACTGCTCAGCTGGTGTTAAGCGTCACTACATCGTAACAAGCTATTTGCGTAATCGATTTCTTATTAGGATATATGATAAATGCAATCAGTGATTTATTTCAGGGCCCCTTTTGTGGCATTATTCCGATAATTTTCATACCACAGTAATTTTAGATGATTGCTAGACAGACATATTCTTCTGATATTTAATGAGACTTGTTTCAGTCTCCCAAAATTGTAATGACTACAGCCGAGCAGGTATCATTTATGTAATGTGATGGACCTGAGCACATAGGTTTTCCATTACCGGGCTTAAGCTTGAGTTTTAGCTACGTGGTAAATTCCAAGTCTTTTAAATGATGATCGAGTATCAAAATTAAAAAAAAACTTTTGCATAGAACAAACTCAGCTACTTGGGAAAGTTCAAGTCTTTTAATTAGTGACTGAGTATCAAAAATTGAAAAAAGCACTTTTGCATAGAACAAACTCAGCTTAGGTTAGCGTGACCGGCCACGCTAACCTAAACTAAATAAGTCTAACTTAAAAGTATTGAACTTAATGTAACCTAAACTAACTAAGAAATTTAAAGTAGCGAGAAATATTTTTATTTTTTTCGCTTTATTCATTTTAGGTTGACTCTCACACTGCTGATTACAAACGAATTAGCACAAACAAAAGAATATATTTGTCTTAAACAAAAATAGAATAATGATCAGCATGCATGTACCACTTTTGTTTCTCATTCAGTGACCAAAATTTACCAAGTAGCTGAGTTTGTTCTGTGCAAAAGTGATTTTTTTTTTAAATTTTGATACTCAGTCACCAATTAAATGACATAGAATTTACCAAGTACCTAAGTTTATTCTGTGCAAAAGTACTTTTTATTAATGTTTGATACTCAGTCACCAATTAAAAGACTAGGAATTTACTACGTAGCTAAGTTTGTTCTATGCAAAGTACGTTTTTATAAGTTTTGATAATCTGTACCAATTAAAAGGACCTGGAAATTACCAAGAGGTTGAGTTTGTTCTATGCAAAAGTTCTTTGTTATTAATTTTGAAACTCTGTCACCAATTAAAAGACTTGGAATTTACCAAATAGCTGAGTTTGTTCTGTGCAAAAGTG